>NC_056732.1:1387060711-1387193211 GCF_019279795.1 Protopterus annectens
AGATAAATCATAGTATGGAAATGGTTACAATTTTATGTTAATATATATGTTATATTATATAGAATATATGTGTGCTGCAAATTGCTGCTTGTGATAAACACCTGGCAGAAGTTAGTCTTACCTAGCATACAGCTATGTGAGTATGTGCGTGCATGTATACTAATACAGTGACATAAATACAACTGCAGATTGCGCAAGTAAATAATCTTTTCCATTTGCTTCTTCATATTTAAATGGTTGGACTCTATAAGTGCACATAATTACTGTGTTTTAAAAAAAGAGAGAGAGACAGAGAAAGAAAGAGAGAAATGTGGGCTGTTATTTGCATTACTTGATTGTTTCACAAAGTAAGTCATTGATTGAGCACAAAGTCCTTACCACAGGTGTTTCACGTTCACTTTAACTATTTTAGCTGAACTGATCACGGCAAAAGAAAACAAAGAAAGTCCACCCAAGTAGGGGTCCACAAATCTCTTTCATCTTCAAGCTGTCTGTATCTCAGCTGGAAGCATAAGAGTTCACTCCCTCCTCCCAGGGTTGAGTCAGCTGTTTGTTTCCACAGTGGTGACTCTTACCTTCAGTAATCCTCACTGGGAGGGAGCGAAAGTTTGTTGATCCTCTAGGAAAATCTCTTTGTTCTTGTCTGTATGCCTAATGTCAAAATAGAGTTAGGAGGGATGGAGTCAAAGCTTAGTAATTACGGGATTGGTTGCCAGAAAGCAATCACTGTTTTTAAACCTCCATTTTAATTTCCTTTTTCAAGCTTTTTTCAGTGGTATCACTAACTTTGTTTTCCAGCTATACAAAAATAAATAAATAAAAAATAAAAAATAATAATCTTATAGTCATCTTCTTTCAGAAAATCAGACAAGCTACAGAGGTTTCATCTAAGACAAATAACTGTGGCATGAATCTCCCTAAGTGTTTTGGTTGGACACAAAGTAAGCACTTTTTCCTTCCTCCATGCTATTAGCAGGGGCTAGTGGCACAGACATGGGAAAGACATCCTGTCCCACAAATGCAGCAGGAAACAATTATTAATAAAACTTAGTGGACTGAGTTGCAAGTCAACAGTCTGCTGATCAGAGTTTGATTTCTATCATCCCCACTTGTAGAATGTGTGAGTATAAGTAGAAAAAGAACCAAATCAAAGCACTTTAATAACTCCTTATTTATTTGTGTGGTGCAGTGGTGCAGTAGTTAGCATTGTCACCTCACAGCAAGAGGTTCTCCAGTTTGATTCTCGACTGGGGTGCCTTCTGTGCAGAGTCTGCATGTCTTCCCTGTATTTGCGTGGATTTCTATCAGGTACTCTGGTTTCCTCCCACATTCCAAAGATGTGTATGGAGCATTTCTCCCCAGGCCTCCGCTGAAAATGGACTCTGTCCCAGGTGGACTTTCCCAGTAAACAAATGTTAATTAAATTAATGTGTTAACTGGGTAAGTGTAGTGATTCTTGAGTTCTTTAACTACAAATCTGCCAAGTCAAACATCCCAGAGAGGTAACTTGGTAACAGACAAGGCTTGTGTAAACTCCACAGACAAACTATATTCCAGAGATTCCAGCTGTAATTCATAGGAATATTTTATTTAATTACAATTCATTCCAGTTTGGCTTTGTAGGCAATGTGTGTGTGTGTGTGTGTGTGTGTGTGTGTGTGTGTGTGTGTGTGTGTGTGTGTGTGTGTGTGTGTGTGTGTGTGTGTGTGTATACGTGTCTGTGCACAAGCATGCACATGCATGTTTGTATGTATCTATCTATCTTTATATATCTATATCTACAGCTATATTTATATATCTGTATCTCTGTTTATCTATCTATAAAAATTGTACAATAGTAACAATTCCTGAAGCTTATTTCCAATAAATAAATAACATTTTAAAAGTGCAGTAAAATACTGCATTTCAGCATGATGCAGACCACAAGGGTATGTGCCTGAGACAATGGATAAGGAGAGCTGAATGCAAAGTGGTTAACTGCCCCTTCTTCCATGATACGGCAATCTTTGATGAGAATAAATATAATGCAGGTATGGAGGTACAGCACGTGAGAGGTTGCAGCTAAGTCAGTCCCTTAATTAGAACTTTGAAACTTCTGCACTCTGTATAGATACCTATTCTTAATTGATTCATTTATTTCTGACAAGCTAACCCTTATACCTTGGTTTCAACAAATTCACTCAGTACTACTCATCAGTCATTTGACATACTCAGCAACACCATTCTGATGGATTATGATTCCAGACTGTTTGCTGTCTTGACCCAAGCAAGAAGCAAAAAGCACACATTGGGCCCAGTTCCAAAAGGCTTGCTTTCAGTATAACTGACCACTTACACTGAGAATAGGGGCCCCCAGGGTAAGCCTGTTTGTAGAAAGGCCTTATACCGAAGTAAGTCACTTACACTGAGAAAAAGTCTTTCAGAATTAGGGCAGGCTTACACTGAGGGCAGCTCTTTTGGAGTCTGGTCTATAATCTGCTTTAAGAGTACCGAACTGCCATAAACTCTGAGGAAGTCTGTTCAGCAGACAGTGCTCCCAGGTTACTCTTGAAAAGGGACAGTTTATCAAGTGGGCTTAACTGGTTAACAAATAGTTTAAAAAATAAAACATGCATAAAAGTAGTGAAATAGAATAAAGGTACATTTGCACTTGGCATGTCCATGGAATGTGGCTCACATTTAAGTGCTAGTTCTGAAAATATCCTTTTTAAATGCATAATATCTAGTATATATACAGCTACCAGTGCTCATAAATTACCCAGGAACCTTAGTTTGCTTAAATTACTTAGTCAGTGTCTCATAGTATGAAAGTGAAGAGTGATTAAATTAATTTTGTTAGCACATTGTAGTCCATTCTGGCTGGTATTGCCACACACATCTATATTTCTGCTTGTCTGACAAAACCCAGTGTACATAAACAGTATTGTAAAGGATGAAGTGACTGATTGAAGATTTATGAAGTCAAGAGAGTTGAATAACAATGTAATTACTTGATAACTATGTTGACACAATCAAGTTATTCAATGACATAAAAATGTGTGTGTGTGTGTGTGTGTGTGTGTCTGTGTGTGTGTGTGTGTGTGTGTGTGTGTGTGTGTGTGTGTTTGTGTATATATATATATATATATATATATATATATATATATATATATAATATATATACGTTCAAAATACTGAAAACTCAAAATACTGAATTTCATAATATCGAAAAAAAAGAGTACACCAACACTTACAATATTCCAGCACAACTACATAACAAAACATGTTACACTTCTCCAACTATAAGCACCTCTTGCTACGTAAATATATCGACTCCAAGATCGCACTCTACAGTGGAAAATGGCAAACATACCATTATGTGCTTCATGACTGCCTGTTGTAACCTTAGTCATGTTCCCTTTTAATTTGCTATACAACAACATAACTCATCTTAGTGTAGTAAAGTGCAATCTCGGAGTTGATATATTTAAGTAGCAAGAGGTGTGGGGGAGCATAGCCCCCCACATGGGGTGTGCAGGGGGGGCTTGACCCCCTGCTAATAGTTGGAATAAACAAATATGCTTTGTATTTTATTTGTTCTCTGTTTACTTCTGGTGGAGTATAATAAGTGTTAGTATCCTGTAGTTTTTTTCGATATTATGAAATTCAGTATTTCGAGTTTTCAGTATTTTGAACTTTCAAGATTTTGGACTCAGTATTATGAGCTTTCAAGATTTAGAAGTGGACCCGTATATATATATATATATATATATATATATATATATATAGATAGATAGATAGATATGTCTACACACACACACACACACACACACACACACACACACACATATATATATATATATGGATTCACTTCATAACACTGAAGACTCAAAACACTGAAAATGAGAAAACTTCATAATATAGAAGACCAAAACACTGAAATGTCAAAACACTGAAAACTCAAAACACTGAAACTCAAAACACTGAAAACACATATCATACATATACTGAGTTTAAACAACATAAATCATAGCACGTTTCACCAAATGTAAGCGGGGAAGCAAGCCCCCATGCACCGTCCATGTGGGGGGGGGGCAAGCCCCCCACACTCCCTGCTACTTAAATATATCAACTCCAAGATTGCACTTAGTGTATTGAAGTGCAATCTTGGAGTTGATATATATATATATATATAAGTAGCAGGGGATGTGGGGGGTGCAGGGGGGCTTGCCCCCTGCTTACACTTGGTGGAAAGTGTTATGATTTATGTTGTTTAAACTCAGTATATGTATGATATGTGTTTTCAGTGTTTTAAGTTTTCAAGATTTTGAAGTTTCAGTGTTTTGAGCTTTCAGTGTTATGAAGTGAATCTATATATACATATACATATACATATATATATATATATATATATATATATATATATATATATATATATACGCACACACATATATCTGCATAAATTAAATAATTGAGTAAATGTAAGGTTTGTGGACACCCTCAGCCACATGTGGCACCCTGAAAGTACTATATATACACGAATGTGTGAAAAGAAGGTGCGAAGATGGGATGGTAGTGTTAGAATCTGAACACAATCTGTTTAGAGTGCTGATTTGGTACTTATGGAACTAGAATATCCTAGTGCAAATATTGTGGAGAAGGAGAAGGATATTGCATAGATATATAGATCAAGGTGAGCCATGTAGAGAAAAGGCAATTTGTCTTAAACTGCCAACACTGGAAAAAAGTAACAGGCTGCTATAATCAGATGACTGGGCAACAGAATAGGCATAACAAAGCACTTAGAGCAAATATGACATGGGGTCTAATGTGCATAGTTTAGAATATTCTCAAAAGTATCTACTTACCTTGTATTATGCTTCTTCTGCTGTAGTGAACGGCTTAAAAGACAGTGGTCAGGTGCAGTTCCACTCTCTAGCATGTCTCATGTTTTATAATTACTTAACAGCCGCAAATGCTACTAAGTTCATGTGACTCCTCCTACACTGTTCTGTTGCAAGTGAATGTTTAAGTGATTAGTGCTAATTTATTATGCCGCTTGATTTATTGCTATTATTTCTGAGAGTTTTTCTCCATTCAATTACATCTCCATGTTGTTTCTCTTTATGGTGCTTACTCAAACTTTCTGTTATCCGCAATTTCCCTGTTGATTGTGTGTTTATTATGCAGTTTAAGAAATAGCTGATTAAAGTGGCATCCCAAAGGCAGGTGCAGCAACTGCTACATCTGTGAAAATCACTGCACAGCTGTAAGTGCACAACAGAGTACATAGTATAGAGGATTATGAACAGGTAGATGATCATAACCTGCTTATGTGTTCAACACAAGGATGCCAAGAAATTCGCACAGAGAGAGAAGCTCAAAAGATGAATCATGGCATCCATGTCAAGAGCGCATAATTAAAGATTATGATCAGAGACCTGATCATAATTCTTTGTAGTGCATGGAACTTTATCTTTTTCATGTACTACTAGTTACAGAAAAAAAAGAACAAAAGTACTAAGTGTTTTGCTATCTTTCAAAACCATAAAGCACTTAGTGAGCGCTGTCAGAAAGACAGTGTAGCACAATCCCTTATGTTTACGGACACATTGCCATGCCCCTCAAATGTCCAAATTTTTGCCTCATATGTTTGGCCTGTTCCTCATACAATAACTGGTTTTCAGACAAATCACTGAGAACTGAAGTCACTAAATAATGATCTTCATTTCATTTTCAGACTTCATATCCTTCAGAAAATGCAGGTGAATACACATCTTACTATTCTAGCTACTTTTTAAGTTTATAAGAGGAAGTGAGGGATGCATTACTGATATGGACAACAGGCAGAAACATTTTTTTTCATTCTGACATTGTCTTTGCTAATCAGTACTGGCAGATTTGACTTCCTAGAGTGAGCTACAACCTTAACAAGTTAAGCAGGGGGGTTCTTGACATGTTTTAAGATCGGGTCTAGTGCTACTGTAGTGCTTAACCGATTTGTCTTTTTCTGAATATCGGACCACAATCACCATGGTTCATGCAAGACATGATACTTATATTCATTTAATAGTAAATGGCATTCCCACACAAATTGAGCTGGTAAAATACAAAAAACAGGCAAATCCAATCCTTGTAACCAAGAAATTGGTCTGTCATACAAAAAGCTCTGTTTCACTTCTTGAAGTGTTATCTGTTATTTATATATCTGCAATACAGAATGCAATGCCACTTTGTGTACTTGCATATCATAATCAAACTTTCTTATTTTGCAAAATGTTTTTGCTGGAATCAGAACCAGGACTTTTTTTCTGGAAAAAAAATCATTTAACAACCAGCAATCTTGCTCTAAAATGTTACATTAAATAACCACTCCAAAATAAAGCATGTGAAAAATATCCCTTATTTTCTGCAATGGTTTTTAAATTCAGCCTAATTCTGTCTACCCAAAGCTTCCCTCACCCTCATTTTCATAAAACTTGACCTTTTAGTCTGTGCAGTTTATACCAGATATCCATCTAAGAAAAAAGTATTTTGGTCTGCGCCATGAAATAAAACTAACAGAGGCATCTTCTTTACATTGCAATAACAGAGGTGCACATTTCTTTAAAGAGGACAAAATCCTCATATAAATACTGACAATATGACAGGAAAGGGGACTACTATTCATTTTTCCTCATTTATAATCCAAAATGTAATTCAGCAGTATGGCTGCAGTAGCGTACTTGAAGTAGCATTCCATTTCCCTTATACTAGCACACTGATAGTAAAGGACAACCAGTTTGTTAATTCTGTTGTTTCACTTATCTTTTTTGAATAACTCCTACTTCATGTCATGGAGAGACTAGGTATGATAATAATACCTATTTGTTAACCAGGTTGCAAAATGGGATGGCACAGGAACAATAGCTGGTTAAGTGACTTGTTCAAGGTGACAAATTAGGCAAATGAGGGAGTCAAACCACACCTCACAAACATAACCTCTACACCAACTGCCAGATTATCAAAATAATAATGATAGTAAATAAGCAATGTAGTGTAGAAGGAATGATGTTTGATACGCAGAGCGTTCAAAGTAAGTTACAAGAAAGACAGGACATTAGCAATATTGCCAGTTCCTGACTGACACATGAGAGCAGACATGGGGGCAAGGTACTCTAGCTCAGACAGAGGAGAAAGTTACACAATGTAATGTTTGCAAGTTTTTTTTATTTATTTACATTTATTTAGTGGGGGTGCTACACTGATCAGACTAGATCATTTGCAGGAACAGGCTGGATAATTTATTTTATTTAAGATACTAGATGGGAAGGGGTTGACATATGCACTTGTGTGGGGTGGGCATGCACAATATAGAGGTTTTAAAAATTATAGATAATCATTTAGGAGATAAGATTGTTTAATAAGCCAAGGACATAAAACTGCATAGCATTGTAAAATGAGATACGAAGATTACAGCATAACCATGTACAGGCTGTATGACTGGTACAGATTTGCACACAGAGAAGACAGCAAGTAGGTTTCCTTGTTCCTTTTCTTAGAAAAATCATTAGGATATGTGATGACCCACCACTGGACCAGCAATCAAGAAGCCTCAATCCTCACCACTGGCAACAGTGGGGGACGTTCACTGAGAGCATGACAAGTACACACTGTATTTCTAGATGCAGCTCTCTGCATCATGTGCAACTTCCTTTAAGAGCAAACAGAGACAACAGTCAGTCCTGGGCTGGTTTCTCCATCTTCCTCCAGATCCCCAGTAAGACTCCTCACTGGCACAGCTAGAGAGTTGAGATCTCAGCTGAGTGACCAAACCAAGACCTCCAGCACCCTCTCTGTCCAATCAGTGCTTCATGTTCCTGCCCCAGTAGCTGATACACACACTCTTTGAGGTTTGTTTACACACACACACACACACACACACACACACACACACACACACACACACACACACACACACACACACACACACAAACACACACACACACACACACACACACACACACACCTGGGAAAGGCTGTCATGGGTTTATTAGCTATGCCATCTTTCTGCCCAGATTATAAGGTAGTTTCCACTGTCACTAGTCACTCCTAGACAGCTACTTTAAGGCCCTTAAGAAAGAGTGATCAGTTTTACTGTATAATATTAATATTAATACAAGCTCTGTTGGGGTGGTTTCCCCTTATATCCATGTGCAGCATTGAATATCCTTTTCTTGTGCAGTGATGCCCTGCTTGTTAGGTATAGGTCTCCTTTTCCCCCAACTCGCATGTGGTATTGCATTCCCTATCTGCCAACCAGACTCTCATGTGCTCAGACAAAGTGCTAAAGGCTTGTTCCCCTCACCAAAAGGTCCGCCAGCCCTTCAAAAGTAGTGACCTGACACCCACACACCCACCTATAAAAATAAGTGCTTAGTTCAGCAATATATTCACATGCAGTTTCATCTGCCTTGCGTTTATGCTCACAAAACTTTTTTCTATAAGCTTTATGAGTTAACTTAGGTATGGCGGTGATGGTGCTGCGGTAGCGTTGTTGCCTCACAGTTAGACGTTGCCCGTTTGATTCTCAGTTAGAGCGTCTTCTGTGTGGTGACATGCGTGAATGCGCGTTCCTTTGTTGAAGGTTATGTGTTAGGCCCGGCAAGCCAGCACGTAAAAATCTACTGCCAATCATTAGCGGACCGGAGTTCCGCTGTGGTGACCCCTAACCGGGAAAAGCTGAAAGACACAACAACAACAACTTTATGAGTTAACTTAAAGCATTCAAACAGACAAGTTTTAACTATCATAATTTAAACAATCAGTATCAGACAATTTAGAAACAGCAGTTACAGCTTTATCATGGAGTAAGGGAGTCAGGTACTGTACCCAGAGCCCGTGGTCAACATTATACTGTTTACAAACCCTTTCAAACATATGAATAAAACTATCAAAATTATCACCCTCTGTAAACTGTGGAAACAATTTACTGACCTTTATTGCTTCTGGAGTTCAGTTATTCCCTTCCCCATTAGCTCCATGATGACCCTGGTGGAGAGTCAGCATCTCCTTTTCATGTTGCCTCTGCCTGTCATTTTCTTCAGCCTCCAAACATCTCAGTCTCTCATTTTCTCCAGCCTCCAAATGCCACAGTTTTTCATTTTCTTCGGCTTTCAGAGGTTTCAGTCTCTCTTCTGATTTGATTGCCACCTGTTTCTCCTTTGTCTTCAGCCTCCAAATGCTGCAGTCTCTCTGCTGATTCTAGTTCCAAATGTTTGACCTCCAGATCAAGTCTCTTTAACTCCAAACAGATTTTTAAGCCCCCTAAGGCTAAGTTGAACTGTCCATTTTCTAAGAATTTTATATTCCAAAGGCCAGTGTGGTTGTCCTCCTGGTTGCTTGTCTGTCATGCAGCTGTAACTAAGGCTGCAATAATTTCTGCTTTAGTCAGGTTGGTATGCACCAGTCCTTTGGCTTGGCACATCTCAGTCAACTAGCTCGTCAGCTTGGCATAATCCTCTGCTGACACCCTTGCCTGTTCTTCCTGACTAAGTAAGCAAACAAAAAATAAATAACACTATTGTGATATGAAACTCTGAATGTCTACTGTGTGTCTGCTTGAGAGTACAAACACTTTCTTAACTGACCACTGTTTACAGGATACAGGAGTTCAATATCTACACTACTGAATCCCAATATGTGATGCGGTGATCCCACCACTGCCAACCAAATATGATGTGGATATCCCACCACTTCCCATCAAATGTGAAGACCTACCACTGGGCCAGTAATGAAGGAGCCTCAATCCTCACCACTGGCAACAGTGGAGGACATTCACTGAGAGGATGACATGTACACACACAGTATTTCCAGATGCACCTCTCTGCATCAAGTGCAATTTCCACTGAAAGCACACAGAGACTGCAGTCAGTCTGGGGCTGCTTTCTCACTCTTCCTCCAGATCCCCAGTAAGACTCCCCACTGCCACAGCTATAAAGTTGAGATCTGGGAAAGGCTGTCATGGGTTTACTAGGTATGTCACCTTTCTGCCTAGACTATAATATAGTTTCCAATGCTACCAGTCACTCCTAGACAGCTACTTTAAGGCCCTTAACAAAGGGTGACCAATTTTACTGTGTAATATTAATATTAATACAAATGGCTATTAGGAGTGGCCCAAACAGTGTCACCAAATAAATATGCAAATACTATCTAAACTTAAACATCTCTACACAGATCAGCCACAATGAAAGGTTTAAATATATTTAATAATAAATAATAAAAGAACAAGACAGTACTAAATATATATTCACAGTGACATCACAGTTCAAAACCACATGAAATATTTAAAATAACATTGCAGCACAGGCACACACAAATAAAGAAAAACATCTAAACTAAGCTTCAATATATTCCTAACTGAATCTAAGAGAGTTTACCATTCCCTAGAAACTTACTTCATTACAGCAAGGCAGATATTATGATAAATGGTTCTTGTCAGGTCCAAGACCAAATACAGAATGCTCTGTCTCACTAAAAGTCTTCTCAAAATAATATCTAAAATATTACTGCTGGAATAGCTTGCAGAATGGCATATTTTTTTGGTCATTTGACTTCTAGTTCCCTGGCCAAAATCCCAATTGCTAGAACCTGGCAGCATTTAGCATTTACCTGTAAAGATATACAGACAAGGGCTTTTCCTCAGATCTTTGGCAGATGCTGGAAGGCATGAAACATTTTGAATTGCATTCCTTCATGCTTGAAAAGTAGCAATTAGTTCACTCCAAGGACAATACAGAAAATGTCCAAGCCCAGACTTTGTGTCTCTAACTACATTGAAAACTTGACAGATAGTCTCTTTACTGTGTCCTATAAAGTAATTTAATTTTCAGAATTTTTTCTAAAGTTTGCTGGACTGAGTTTAACCTCCTGTATTCTAGTTTCCACTACTAAAATATATACATTTAAACAGTTACAATAGTGCATGTATATTTCTGTTCACTTCCAGTAGGGCACAATGTGAATACATTTTAAGCACATGCATTTTACAAATACATTTTCAACGCAAACATATGTACAGAGTAGTTTGATATACACATGGCATACAGTTCTAATACATTTGTAACACAAGCATCTCATATGACATACAGTTCTAGTACATTTATAACACCAGCATCCTGTATAAATTAGTTTGGTATTCACAAATGACATATATTTACAAGTTTCCATCTAGCTGGGCTGGCAATACCTCTGTTTGCCACAGGATACAACAGCAATCAAGAAATTATTAAAAAGTGTTTCTGCCACTAATATTTACACTTTGTACAAATGCATATGAAAAACACTGAAGAAGATCATAAAGGAATAGTAATTCAAGAATTCACTGGATGAGAAGGCCTTTTTGTACTTGGTTAACTTGCCTGCAGTTATTGTATTCTATCCTTTCAGTGTTAACTCTGGACGGAATGGTACCTAACTTCATTAGTTAAAATACAAGTGACTTTTTTTAGCAGCTTTCCAGTATATTGAACCTTCCCTTGAAAAGAAAACAACACAAAAATAACTTCTGATTACATCCTAATGCCGTCTTCGTCTTCAAGAAAATGCATGACAAAAGTAGAAGCCCTTCAAAAAAATTACAGACTATAAAAAATGATATATCACTGTATTCAAACAAGAAGCAAAAATAATCAGGAAATACCGATTCAAAAAATCACCCCTCAGTTTCTTATATAATCCAATGGAGAAACTAAGCAAATAACTTAGCATGTGCTGTTGATTTTGGATTTATCCTAAAATTAAATCAACAACACGATTCACTCATGCAAGTAAGCATTGCCATAGCATTACTTTGTAGGAAAAACAGTTCAAGAGTTCATTTTTTATCTGTTTAATGTTTCTACAGTAAGCTTTACTAAAAGATTTACTTAAAGCATGATAATTTTACAATTAACTTGCATTTGATTTTAAAACAAGTAAAAATAGTACCACACCATCAACTTTAAATGGTTATTCATGCTGATGTTCAAGTTCTCTGATCCACATCTTCAAAACATAAGCATTTTGTCACTTAATATTCCTCAAACAAGTTTGTAAAATGTAAAAAATATGCAGTCCCTTTCACTGTTATTGCCAAAACCTTATAGTTTTATCTGATTGAAGATCAGTAATAGAAGCATATAAAGAATATCTCCCTCATTGCTTGTTTTGCCTCCTCCTACATCCTTACAAAAATAAGTCACTGCTCTTACACATGCAGAAAAGCCTCCTTTTTTTAGTGCATCACCTGAAAACAAATACTGTTTACTCTGAGTACACTAGTAACTATCCAGCCCTCTTACAACCAACCAAGAGGTCAAATTCATTAAAAACAGCCTCCTCTTCTTTAAAGTTTCTCAAGCACTGCTACCCTGTGACTGCATGTTCAAGTGGCCCCAGAGTTGTCACTGCCAAATTCTTAACAAAAATTGCCATCCATTACAGTAGATTGCAGATTGTTGCACTACTGATCTCTGCAGAAGAAGATCCATAAAAGACAAGGCTTGCAATTCTTGAATAAAAGGTTATGGGGAAAAATACGTGATACATGCTTGCTCTCCACTATAATGTTGTCCCGCCCCCATAAAAATAAAAATGCTGTGGAACTGGTCACATTAAAGGGGTTCCTGGACTTAAAACAGTTGCTTTTTTATGCCTGCTTGAGGGTTGGACTGCATATCACATTAAGAAACGTGTTTCCTGAACCTAAAGACTAAAAATATGGTGGGTCAGATGTGTGATCTGTAGCAACTAAACTGGCATTATGGCAGAATAACATCTGTGCAATGCATTATCTATTCCCTGAATTGTTGAACTGGATTAACAAAGATGAAAGTAAGCCTTAGGGACTGAATATTCTTTGGTTTAGCCTGAGTTTTTATTTTCAAGTAGCTACACAACCATTTTTCCTCTATGAGTAAACTAGAGTATCCAAGAGAATCTCATCTGGATAAAGAAATGACTTTCAGACTCCACAGTGACAGTAACCAGACAGCAAGGCTGAACTTCAGGCTCTGGGACTGTGAAGTATCAATATTAGCATTAATTAAGATTAAGAAATACCACCTGATTCTGAGTGCCCCTTTAGAGAATACAGTACCATTTACAGAATGCAATGGACTTGTATTTTATTACTAAATTAAAATATATGGCATGTGACATGAAAACTGCAGCATAACATCTGAAAAACTACATATGGTCTTTCAAAAATATAGTTTACTGTACTTGGCAGGATATGAAAAAAGTAAAAAAAATTACTGAAAGTAATAGGTAAACCATGATGTAAATTTGGTAATATTTATGTAGATTTTTTTTTTTTGGGGGGGGGGTATGGGGAGGCAGCGGTCTCCTATTTACTTCTAAAATGCCTGCAAGTTTTTTAAAAGCTACAGTGTGAATGAATATGCAGATCTGGAAAATATAGGTAGAGGGTATTAAAAGGGTAGATTGGGAATATGCAAAACGTAATACTGCAAAGAGTATAGTTGCAATTACGCAAAAAAAGGTACTTTCCCTCTTTCACTTCAATATTTGTCAGATTCTTGCTAACATTCACTCATAATACTTGTGTAGCTACAGTATCTTTGCCTGTACCTTTACTGCTTACTCACTTATAATGTTGATCTCATTTAACACAAAAAGGATATTGTATAACTGTGCATTGTGAACTTTCTGATTGACCACTGGCTGCATGGTCATGGAATGTTTTCCCTGACTACATGTGATGTTCCCTCCTCTGGGCCAGTAATCAAGCAGCCTGAATCCTCACCACTGACTCCGGTGTGGGGCATTTACTTGGAACAAAAATGGATACACACCGTATTTTCAGATGCAGCTGTCTGCATCAAGCACAGTTTCCTTAAAGAGCACACAGGGAACACACTCAGTGCAGGGGTTGGGTTTTCCTCTCTCTCTCTCTCTCTTTATATATATATATATATATATATATATATATATATATATATATATATCTCCAGGCCTCCAATAAGACTCTCCACTGGCACAGCTATAGAGCTGAGTCCTCAGCTGAGTGTCCAAGCCAAGTCATCCACCACTCTCTCTGTGAATCTAGTGCTCTGTGTCCCTGCTCCAAGTAGATGACACACACACTCTTTGAGATTTGATTTTCACACACACACACACACACACACACACACACACACACACACACACACTCACGAGAAAGGTTGGCACAGATTTATTTGCTATGCTCCTCTGCCCAGACTAAAAGGTACTTACTGCTACCAGACACTCCAAAGCCAGCTACTCTTAAGGCTCTTACAAGGGTAACCAATTATACTGAGTGAAATTAATATTAATACAAATGATAGTGTTTGATCAATGCAGCAAGGGTCTCAGGAGTGGCCACAGTGTCACTAAATAAATATAAGTACTCTCAAAGGTTAACATATTCTCTAAAGAACCATCCACAGTGAGATGTTTAAATATATTTAATAAATAATAAAAGAACATGAAAATACTAAATATTTATTTACAATAAACACCAGAGCTTCAATCACAGGAAATCTTAAAATAACACAGATAAATAGATTCAAACGGACACAGAAAAAACAGTATTTAAATAATCTCAATATATTTACCTGACTCATCTAAAGAATTAGCTTTCCTTGTTTACTTACTAAAACAAGACAAGATGAAGTAGGTGAGTGATCCTTCTATATTAGGTTACAAAAGCAGACTGCTCTGAAACTTCAGTCTCATCAAGTATTAAAGCATAATTTTTGTGCTGGATTACATAATGACATCACATACATCTAGTCATCTGACTTCTGATTCCCATATTACCCTCCTTTACTAGAAATTGAACCAGAATCTTGCACATATGTGTTATCATATACACAGATAGAGCTTTGCTAAGATGTGCTGCAGCTTCTGGAAGTCATAAAATAATTTCAAACTTCCACCCTTCCAGAGAAGCAATACTTTCACCCCCCAAGGACAATACAGAAGGTTTCCTAGTATAGACTTTTTGTCTCTGGCTGTATTGAGATCTGTGAGATACAATCTTTATGGCCTAAATTAAGTAATTTAATTTCAGGATATTTTTCTAAAAGTTATCTGGGGCTGAGCTTAACCTCTTCTCCTTCAGTATCGGATGTTATAATAATAATTTCAACAGTTAAAACACAGTCTGACATACAGGGGTATTTCTTTTTTCTGTCCAGCAGGACCCACTGTTGGCACATTTTTAACACAAGCATCTTTACAAATACACTTTCAACACAAGCACCTCTACAAATCAGTTTGGTATACAAATGACATATAATTCTTTACAAAACTCCAGCTACCTATGTTACACATCCACTGCCCTACTTCTCCTGGCATAGCTGGGAATACCTCATATTGTCACATCTCTCCCCCTTTGAAGACTTAAGCTAGTTTTTCAAGTGACCCTTTATAAATGTTGATTGAGAGGAATGGGCCTGTTTGGGAATACCTTAACCCATGCCCTGTCTTAAGAACCTATCTGCACTGGCATTGCTGACCCCACTACTGTGCTGCATTGTCATGTCATATGCCTGCAACACTAGGATCCACCTTAGTAACTTGGCATTTTGCTGGCTGGCTTGATTTAGCCAAAGATCCCCCCAAACTCCCCCTGCCATCCACTGCAAATACTCAGCAGAAGGGCCTTCCTATCATGATAAGGCTTCATCATGTTAACATGGTACAATTTGTGCCCCTGCCACCTGCCTATCAGTTCTACCATGTAGTTAACATCACTGACCTTCCTTACATCTTTGAAGGGTACTTCCCAATCTGCCTGCATCTTATTGTGTCTGACAGGAATAAGAACCATAACCTGCTGTCCCACAGCATACTCCCGGCCTCAAGAATTCCTGTCATAACCGCCCTTTTTCTGCTGTTGGGCTCCTGCCAGGTTCTCATAGACCAAGCCCATGAGCTCCCTAAGCTTTGTCCTGAGGTTTAGGACATATGCCACAACAGGCTTCTTCTGGGATTCACACTCGCCCTCCCACTCATCATGAATCAGATCTAAAGGCTGTCTCAAACTATGCCCATACAGCAACTCAAAGGGTGAAAAATTTGTGGATTCCTAGGGTACCTCTCTGAATGCAAACAATAGATGGGGCAAATATTTGTCCCACTCTCTCATAAACTGGTATGCAAATGCCCACGTGATGGTCTTTAGTGTAGAGTTTAACCTCTCCATAAGCCCATTAGTCTGGAGGTAGTGGAGGTTGGTCTTTAGGTGCTTCACCCCACAGCACTCCTACAGACAAGCCAGCAGGTCTAACAGGAAATTGGCACCTCTGTCAGTCAGTATTTCTTTCAGGAAACCTACCCTGCTGAAAATCCAAGAGCCGAGCCTGTCTCAAATCTATCTTTATGATGCTTCCCTGCTCCCTTTCCACAGGAAGCTTGTTATCCTCTGACAATGGTGCCTCACTGTCAGGCTGGATACTGCCACTCACCTCTGCCTTTGCAGTCACTCTGTCCAAGGGAACATCAGTACCTACCAGTAGCTGTTCTCACCTTCAGGCTCACTGCTACAGGGTAGCTCCCTCCCTAAAAAAGCCACCTCACCAGCCCTGGCTTCAGGTGTTGGGGTCTGTCTAGGTCTCCTCCAGGCTACCAGACTCACATGCCTGTCTGCAAGCCTGACTGCATGTAACTGCATGCGCACAAGGTACAGCATTATCAAAATAATTCTCTATCAAAACATCTGCAGGGATATCCTCAAACACACCTACTTGCTTGATTCTTTTTCAACCCTCCCAGTCAAGGTAAACCCTGGCTAAAGGTATTTGGAATGGGGTCCCTCCTAAACCTCTGACTGGATTGGACTGCCCAAGCAAGTACTGCTCCTCTTTAACCACTGCAGATTTTCCATCTACTAAGACAGGATATCAACTTCAGTGATAGTTTGATATCCCTTTTGTCTACAGACAACTTACTACTGGTATACTGTTATTTCCACTTGCTGGCTCCCCCATCTTTTGTTCCCCACCTTGCTTCTGTGGATATCTATATGATACATGGCCTGGCCTCACTGGTTACATTTAAAATATCTAACCCTTGATCCTGGCCATGTACCCAAACTAGTTGCTTCCAGTGTTACTGGTGGAATCTGCTGGGGGTGGTTTAGAGTGCCCATCATGGGTTCCCTTATATCCATGTGCAGCACTGGGTATCCCCTTCTTGTGCATTGATGCCCTGCTTGCTAAGTAGAGATCCCCTTTTCTCCCCAGCTCACCTGTAGAGTTACACTCCTGGTCTGCCATCCAGATTCTCATGCCCTCAGGCAAAGTGCTAAGGGCTTGTTCCCTCACCAAAAGGTCTGTCAGCCTTTCACAAGTGGTGATCTGACACCCACTCACCCACCTATAAAAATAAGTAATTAATTCAGGAATATAATCACATACACTTTCATCTGTTTTCTTCTATACTCAAGAAACTTTTTTCTGTAAGCTTCAGGTGTTAACTTAAAGCATTCTAATAAACATTGTTTGACTTTATCATAATTTAAGCAATCAGTATCAGACAGTTTACAAACAGCAGTTACAGCTTTACCATTGAGTAAGGTAGTCAGGAACCAGACCCAGAGCCCTTAGTCAATTTTATACTGTTTACATACTCTTTCAAATCTGTGAATAAAACTATAAAAATTATCACCCTCTGTAAACTGTGGAAGAAATTTACTGACCTTTATTGCATCTGGGGTTTGGTTATTCCCTTCCCCATTACCTCCATGACTCTGATGAATAATCAGTATCGCCCTCTCATGTTGGAGCTGTTTTTCATTTTCATCAGCCTCCAAACACTGCAGTCACTCCGCTGATTCTAACTCCGTATGTTTTGCCTACGGCAGTTTCTCCACTGATTCTGATTCCAAACGTTTGACCTCTAGCTCAAGTCTCTTTGACTCCAGATGGATTTTAAGTCCTCTGAGGAAAAGATGAAATGTACTGTTTCTGAGAGATACAAATTACCATCATCAGACTGGTTATCCTCCTGGTTGCTGGTCTGAGCTGTGACTAAAGCTGAAATAATTTCCTCTTTAGTCAGGTTGGCATGCACTAGTCCGTTGGCTTTGCACACCTTGGCCAACTGGTTCTTTGTCAACTTGCAATAATCCTGTGCTGACATCTTTGCCTGATTTCCCTGACTAAACTAACAAAAAATAAATAAAACTGTTGTGAAAATGAAACTCTGTATGTTTACTTTTTGGCTGCTGAGAGTACAATTACCTTCAGTAAGTAATGTCTACAGGCTGCAGAAGTTCAATTAATATCCACCACTGCTCACCAATATGTGACATCCCCTGCTCTGGGCCAGTAATCAAGGAGCCTGAATCCTCACCACTGAGACAGGTGAGGGACATTCACTTGGAACAATAATAGATACACACAATATTTCCAGATACAGCTCTCTGCATCAAGCACAACTTCCCTTAAGAACACATAAGGAACCCACTAAGTCTGGGGGCTGATATTCCCTCTCTCTCCAGGCCCTAAATATGACTTCCAATTGGCACAGCTGTAGAGTTGAGTCCTGAGCCGAGTGTCCAAGTCAAGTCGTCAACTACTCACAGTGCTTTGTGTCCCTGTTTCAAGTAGCTGACACACACACTCTTTGATATTTGATTTTCACACACACACACACACACACACACACACACACACACACACACACACACACACACAAACACAGACGCGTGCACGCACACATACACCTGGGAAAGGCTGGCACAGATTTACTAGCTATGCCCCTCTGTCCAGAGTATAAGGTAGTTACTGCCACCAGACACTCTAAAAAGCCAGCTACTCTAAGGGTCTTACAAGGGTACCCAATTATACTGAGTGAAATTGATATTTATACAAATGGTAGTGTTTGACCAATGCGGCAAGGCTCTCAGGAGTGGCCACAGTGTCAGCAAATAAATATAAGTACTGTCAAAGGTAAAATATTCTCTAAAAGACCAGGCATAATGAAAAGTTTAAATATATTTAATAATACATGTTAAAAGTATATGAAAATACTAAATATCTATTTACAATAAACTCCAGAGTTTTAATCACAAGAAATATTAAAATACATAGATGAATAGATTCACACAGATACAGAAAAACAGTACTTAACTAATCTCACTATATTTTCCTGACTGATCTAAAGAATTACTATTCTCTGGTTACTTACTAAAGCAAGGCAAGATGAAGTAGGTGAGTGATCCTTCTATGTCAGGTTACAAAAACAGGCTGCTCTGAGACTTCAGTCTCATCTAGCATTAAAACATCATTTTTCTGCTGGATTACAGAATGACATCATGTACATCTGGTCGTCTGACCTCTGGTTCCAATACTACCCCCCCCCTTTATTAGAAACCGAACCAGAATCTCACACATATGTGTTATCATACACACAGAGCTTTGCTAATATTTGTTACAGCTTCTGGAATTCATAAAACATTTTCAAACTTCCACCATTCCAGAGTAGCAATTAATTCATCTCCCAAGGACAATACAGAAGGCTTCCTAGTACAGTAATTTAATTTCAGGATATTTTTCTAAAAGTTAGCTGAGGCTGAACTTAACCTCTTCTCTTCCAGTATCCTCTGTTACAATATTAATTTCAGTAGTTATAATACAGTCTGACATACAGGTGTATTTCTTTTTTCTGTCCAGCAGGATCCAGTGTTGGTATATTTTTTAACACAAGCAGCTTTGCAACTCAGTTTTCAACACAAGCACCTGTACAATTCAGTTTGATATACAATGACCCACAATTCTTTACAAAACTCCAGCTAGCTATGCTGGCATATGATACACATCCACTGCCCTACTTCTGGAATAGCTGGCAATACCTCCCATCATCACACCACATATCACCGAAACAAATTGGGTACTATAACAACTGGGTGGGAGACTAAAGTGCTTTCAGCACAAAGCAAAAGAGACTGCAAAATGTAATGTAAAATGCTAAATGGCATGAATTCCAGGAGAAGGCATGGCTAAGAGTGAAGAACCATCTTGCAGTGAATATAAACGGTACAGGTCAAAAGACTCCTGTGGAGCAGCTACAGAATGTATAGTGCCTACAGCTATTTAAACAAAGGGGTGGGAGATGTAAAGGAGACTCTGCATAGATATGTTCATCTGATACAAATGACCACAGTTGTATCCAGGGAATCCCAGGGAGTATACTTCAGTGACACCATAAAGCAGTATAAACATGCTCCCACAGAAATACAAACAAAGAATGGTACAGTATGAAGATAAATGTATTAGCAGGCACATGTGCTGCCATTGCTATGAGGAACAAACATCCTAGTACCAGCACCACAGCCGCATGCAATAAAAGCACCAAATGTGTCCCAGGACAGGCCAGCAGCAGATACAGCACAGTATCTACTGCTCAGTCAGAGAAGAAAAGAGTGTTAGTGCTGGATGGCTATCTGGAATGCTCCACCACCAACACAAACTACTGGGACTGCACATACAAGAAGCAT
This sequence comes from Protopterus annectens, assembly GCF_019279795.1. Classification (NCBI taxonomy): domain Eukaryota; kingdom Metazoa; phylum Chordata; order Ceratodontiformes; family Protopteridae; genus Protopterus; species Protopterus annectens. Next base: position 1,387,081,203 of record NC_056732.1, read on the forward strand.
AATACCGTCAAAGGCAAAGCCATTATGTGGCCCCATTTTGACAGAGGGGAGCTAATCAAGACCACCCCCAGCACATACTAGATGTCACAAACTCAACAGTGGTCATACTGTTTGATGAAATGAAGAAGCATTTAGTTCATACAAGTGATATACCCAGCCTTATAATGAAACAAGTCCTGGAGAAAGTGGACAGAGTCATGATGCAAGATATGTCATGCTGTGGCACCTGCAGAGATGAATAACATGAACATGTTAAGGAACAACAGCACATGAACCACAACAACCTGCTACAATGATGGAAGTGACTGTGGGGCAGTATCCTCTTTGTATTGGCACCTTCATACTACAGCAAATTATGAACTTGGACAATAATGATACCATCTTACTGATGATCACTGGACCAAATATAGGCAATCTTTTCAAGGTGCAATTGATGTTCTGAGACAGAACATTTCCAATGCATATCAATGTATGCTGATGGCGCTACACTCTGTACAGAACTATACGTACACTCTTTTCCAATACAGCCAAGCCACTGGTACATTGTCTGATGTCCTGTATGATGAAGGTAGCATATTCCAGCATTTAGAGCATCTTCAATGGAATTGCAGCAGCAGCAGACTCACCTTAGTACCTTATTTCCTCCTCACAGACTTTTAGAAGGTGTCAGCATTTGTCAGTTGAAATAATTCCCAAATGCATCACTGAAATATTGCAAATCTACTGTGCACTGATCATTTGGTGCTAACATACAAGCACCATCTGGTGGTCCCCTATAACATGAATGACCTCATTCTACATCATTATACACATATAACATTTATAACCATAGAGGATATGGTGCCTCCATTCTTATATATATATCTATCTATATATATATATATATATATATATATATATATATATACATATAGTGGCATTACCATACAAAGTACTTTGTAGGTAATTATTATATAAAGGGACATCCAAAAGGAATAATGTTTAATGATCAATAACTCTATCATCTAACAACAATCAATGAAAAAAAAAGTCAGAAACAACATTTAGCGAACGTTGGGGATATGATTTTTTGAAGGGGACAAGCCCCCCCCCCCCGACACTGCCCCAAACTTAAATACACCTACTCCAAGGTTGCACAACAGTGGAGCAAAACAAATTCAACGGTTGGCAAAAAGTTGTTCCAGCCAAATTTTCTAAATTGTTTGGCACTTGCTGAAAGTGCTGGCAAGCGAATGAAACATTTTCCAACAAAAGTGCATATCTTGTCTACTTCAATTAGTCAGAACTTTACTCACCAACAGTACTGAGTTAAATGTTGTTGTTGGTCTTTTGGCTTTTTCCCAGTAAGGGGTCGCCACAGTGGAACTCCGGTCCGCTAATGATTGGCAGTAGATTTTTACGAAATGCCGCGGTGCCAGCTCGATGCCCAGCCTTCAACGAAGGCAAGCCCATTTATGCACGCATGTCTTTCGAATGCTACCCAACCATGGGGAGGACATGCAGACTCCACACAGAAGGCACTCCCATGCCCAGCCGAGAATCGAATGAGAGAACCTCTTGCTGTGAGGTAACAACTCTACCGCTGTACCACTGCGGCACTAACAGTACTGAGTAAAATACAAATAAATATTCCAGATATTAGACCACCCCCCCCCCCAACCAGGACACAGTAGTATATAGTTATATGAGAAAGCAAGATTGCCATACCAGGGGAAATGATCAATAAAAAGTTGCAGTTGATAATAAGGATGAAGGCAAAAGTGATATGGCAGGACAGCATGAGGAATCAAAGAGGAACACTACAAGTACTGAAGGCTTGAAAGGAGTAAGAGAGAGAGAGAAAAGCAAGAGTGTTAAATGAGCAGGAAAGTGAAAAGGAAGCAGTATGAGGGAAACAATCAATACAGAGGAAATAAACAAAATCCAGCAGATCAAAAAATGGGAAGCTTGCAGCAGAGAGGTTGATGAGGCGTGACACCAGTGTCAATGCATAGACAGATTAAAAAGGAAATAGCGAGCAGATGTTATAGGAATAATCTACAAAATGACAATAGTCCAACAACTGTACAAAAGAAATGCAGATTTAAGAAAGAGAAAGGTTGAAATGACAGGAGAAAGTTTCCAAGTACAGAATCGGGTGTATGGTGGGGGGCATACCATTCAGCTATCCCTAACTTTGCATATCATCCCAGATTTTATGTAATATATTTGTCTTGTCCCTCATATAATATTTTTGATTTTATAGCAAATTACTGAAGATTACAGTCAGTCAATAATGCCAGATATTAAGAGTTTCATAGATTCTTCATGTTGATGCAAAACCTGTTGTTTTATTAACACTATTCCAGCCCCACTATTCCAGCCCTACAAATTGCCTTAAAAATAATCGTATACCTAACCCTAATACTAAATAAGATCCACATACAACACACACTACCCATCATCATAATATATAAGTTCATCTAACCCCTTCACTAACCCTAACCCTGTGTTTAGTACTAAATAAGATGCACACATACTATACACTACCCATTACCATAACATATTAATTCAACTAATCCCTTTCGTAACCTTTACTCTAACTCTAACACTAATACTTAGTACTAAATAAGATGTACACATAGCACACACTACACTACCCATTACCCTAACAGACTAGTTCAGCTAACTCCTTCCCTAATCTAAACACACTTGGAATACTGAACATTTGGCATATCCACATGTTTTGGCATTGCTAGACACTTAATAATCACTTCATTTAGTATTCTACCTATTGGAAGCTTGTGGTTGTAATCTATTGACAGGAACTATCACAAAATAGAAATCTAAAGAGAAGAATAATTGCATGGCAATATTGCAGAGCAAAATCAAGATACTGAACACTACTGCTGAAATTAATTATCAGGCTGGAGTCATAGCTTTGCAGGACTAAATCAATTGGCTTAGCACAAGGAAGGTAAGCTGCAGTAAGCATGGAGTCATACCCTGCAAATATCAAGTTACAAAGGGGAAACTGCAACTGCAGTCTTTGGGAAAGCAGGCCACATTTTCCTTCAGTGCATGCGCAGTGAAGCTAAACTCAAACAAGAATGCAGAGCAAATGAGAAAAGAGAGTCAGTAGAAAGAACGAGAGAGGCGAATAATGAAGAGTAGGGCACTAAAATCAAGCAAAACAGAGAGCAGACCTAATTGCACAGATGTAAAACACTGAGCCGCAGTAAAGTAAGTCAAATGAGCAACCCACCTCTCAACTGTCCCGATTTTGGAAGATCATTCCTATTTTCAGGCTTGACATATTCTTGCACATGATGTACTTATTTTAGGACATGTCCCCATTTTCAGGCTTGATTTACCCCTTCACTCAGTTTTTTGAATCCCCCCCATCACATATGATTTTTAAAGCTGTTTAGTTCACAGAAAAAAAAAACACTACATGAGCAATAAACAATTGTCATAGTTAATTTAAAGAAAGAAGACACATATCTTACATCTCCCTTTGTCAGAAGCAAAAATAAATTACCCTGTCTGGTAGAATTTTGTAATACAGTTCATTAAAGGTTACAGATTTTACACTATCTCTTTGATAACGTTCTTGTATTTTTGCATCATTCTTGTCACTCCCTGTTATTTAAACGTGTTTCTGAGTAGCATCCTACATTTGTACTGCAAGTGTGAAGAGTCTGGTATTCATGCTTTATGCTAATAGATGCCCAGATTTTTGGCTTGATATACCTACTTTTCAAGAGCCTGTGTATTTATTTTCAATGTCTGCAGCTTAAGAACTATAGAGAGCAACCACTCCTGCCCATATAATACACCAGTTAGCAGCATTATACTACAGGGTCATATGGAATGTCCAAAGAATACTTATTATCTATATACCTACTTCTGGATTGGTCCATGGTATGTACAGAATGTATAGAATGTTTGAAGGGAGAGAGTACATTTGGTCAGTATACCAGAGAACTGCCCCTACCCACTCATTAAATTGGGGTGTTGTCTTATTGCGATGAGGTGTCTTGGAGACTAAAGCATTGTTACATGCTGCAAGTTTATCTCATGATGTTTTTCATAATTTGCTGTTCTGGACTTATGTGCTACTCTGAATGATCCCATGAGAGAGAGAGAGAGATTGTACAGAAAACTGATGAACCTGTTTTACTTGTTGAACTTTTCCCACCTGGGTATAATTTACAACAAAACCAAAGGGTAAAAAGGTCACACAGATAAACCATTCAGTAAAAAACTATTGTGACGACCCACCACTGGAAAAATAATCAAGGAGACTCAATCCTCAACACTGGCAACAGTGGGGAATGTACACTGAGAGGATGAGAAGTATACACACACAGTATTTCCAGATGCAGCTCTCTGCATCAAGTACAATTTCCCTTAAGAGCACACAGAGGCCACAGTCAGTCTAGGGCTTGTTTCTCCCTCTTTCTCCAGCTCCCCAATAAGACGTCCCACTGGTACAGCTATAGAGTTGAGATCTCAACTGAGTAGCCAAGACATGATGTCCAGCACCTTCTCTGTCCAACCAGTGCTTCATGTCCCTGCCCAAGTAGCTGAAATTTAGCTGAAATACACAGTCTTTGAGGTTTGATTTACACACACACACACACACACACACACACACACACACACACACACACACACACCTGGGAAAGTCTGGCACAGGTTTACTAGCTATGCCCACTTTTGCTCAGATATAAGGTAGTTATCAGTACTACCAGCCAACTATTTATCAACTACTTTAAGGCCCTTAACAAAGGATGTCCAATCTTACTGCGTAATATTAATATTAATACAAATGGTAGTTTGACTAACTGCAAGACTATTAGGAGTGGCCCACACAATGTCACCAAATAAATATGCAAGTACTCTCAAACCTTAAATTCCTCTACACAGATCAGCCACAATGAAAGGTTTAAATATATTTCATAATAAACAATAAAAGAACAAGAAAACACTCAGTATACATTCACAGTGACATCAGAGTTCAAAACCACAGGAAATATTTAAAACACAATTGCAGTACAGTCTCAAATAAATAAAAACAACTAAACTAAGATTTACTATATTCCTGACTGTTTCTAAGATAATTACTATTCCCTAGCTAACTTACTCAATTAGAGCAAGGCAGATGTGGTGAATGGTTCTTGTCAGGTCCAAGGCAGAATACAGAATTATCTGTCTCACTAAAATACTTTTTAAAATGATATCTCAAATATTACTGCTGGGATAGCCTGCAGGATGACATCATTTTTTGTCACCTTTTCTACCTCAGTGGAGGACAGGGCTACCACCTCATGATATCTGGTAGCATAATCTACTACCACTAAGATACATGTCTTTCCTGTGCAACTTGGGGTGCTCAGAGGTCCCCACAATATCCATAGCTACCCTACTGAAAATGGCTCCTCAGTCACAGGCAAAGGCACCAAAGGAGCTTTGATCTTGTCTCCTGCCTTGACTATCTTTTGGCACAGTTCACAGGTCCTGCAGTACCCTGTTACATCCCTGGAAATCCCAGTTCAATAAAAGTTCCACATAATACGTCTCTTTGTACACTTTATGCCCATATGGCCTGCAAAAGTAATGTCATGGACTATGTCTAGAAGGGCTAGATGGTAGGATCTGGGTGCTACCAACTGTTGTATTCTCTCACCCTCTAGCCCTTCCTCAGGAGTCAACTCTCTGTACAGTAACTCTTTGTCCCATTATACAGATTCCCTTTTGCCTTGAGAATCAGGCACCTCCCTGGCTACATCCCTCAAGCCTTGTAATGTAGGGGGTGAGAGCTGAGTCTGTCTCGACTCTCTCTTTGTAACCCTTCCACAGGAAGTCTGGCATTCCCTGACAGTGGTGCCTCACTGTCAACCTGGGTACTACTATTCAACTCTGCCCTTGTAGTTACTCTGCACAAGGGAGCATCAGTACCCACAAGCAGCTGTGGCTCACCTTCAGTCTCACTGCTACAGGGTAGCTCCCTCCCTGAAGTAACCACCTCACCAGTCCTGGCTGCAAGTGTGCAGTCTGTATGGGTCCCCTCCTGCTACTAGACCCACATGCTTGTCCCCAAGCCTGACTGCATGTAACTGCATGCACATAAGGAACTGCATCATCAAAGTCATTCCCTATCAGTACATCTGCAGGGATATTCTCAAACACACCATCTTGCTTGCTTCCTTCTCCACTCTCCCTATCAAGGTGAACTCTAGCCAAAGGTATTTGGAATGGGGCCCTTCCTAACACTCTGACTGGAGTAGACTGCCAAAGTAAGTAGTGCTCCTCTTTAACCATTGCAGGCTTCACAATGGTTAGGTCAGAGGCTGTGTCTCTCTTAGCAGTGGCCTGTTTTCCAACTACTAAGATAGGATATACCCTCTTGTGGTAGTTTGGTACCCTTGTTGTCTCCAGACAACTTACTGCTAGCATTCTGCCATTCCCACTTACTGGCTTCCCCACATTTTGTTCCCCAGCTTGCCTTTGTGGACATCTATATGCTACATAGCCCCACCGGTTACATTTAAAACATTTAACCCTTGATCCTGGTTTTGTACCTGAATTGTGGCTTCCACTGTTGTTGGTGGACTCTGTTGGGGTGGTTTAGGTTGCCCACCATGGATTCCCTTCGACCCATGAGCAGCACCGGGTATCCCTTTCCTGAGCAGTGATGCCCTGCTTGCTAGGTATAGGTCTCCCTTTTCCCCACCTCATCTGCAGTATTATATTCTCTATCTGCCAACCAGATTCTCATGTCCTCAGACAAAGTTATAAAGGCTTGTTTCTTCACCAGAGGTCTGCCAGCCCTTACATCCACTCACCCACCTATGAAAATAAGTGCTTAGTTCAGCAGTATACTCACACACTTTCATCTGTCTTGCGTCTATGCTCACAAACATTTTTCTATAAGCTTCAGGTATTAACTTAAAACACTCTAATAAACAATTTTAACTGCATTATAACTTAAGCAATTAGTATCAGACAATTTAGAAACAGCAGTTACAGCTTTACCATGGAGTAAGGGGGTCAGGAACTGTACCCAGAGCCCTTGGTCAACATTATACTGTTTACAAACCCTTTCAAACATATGAATAAAACTATCACAGTTATCACCATCACAGTTATCACCATCTGTAAATTGTGGAAAAATTTACTAACCTTTATTCCTTCTGGGGTTTGGTTATTCCCTTCACCATTACCTCCATAACCCTGGGGAAGAGTCAGCATCTCCTTTTAATTTAGCCTCTGCTTCTCATTTTCTTCAGCCTCTAAATGCCTCAGTCTCTCATTTTCTTCAGCCTCCAAATGTTGCAGTCTCTCTGCTGATTCTCCTTCCAACCGTTTGGACTCCAGTTCAGGTCTCTTTAACTCCAGGTGTTTTTTTAAGTCCTCTGAGGCAAAGTTGAATTGTTCACTTTCTAAAAGTTGTACATCCCCAAGGCCAGTCTGATTGTCTTCCTAGTTGCTGGTCTGTGATGCAGCTGTGGTTAAGGCTGCAATATTTTCTCCTTTAGTCAGGTTGGCATACCCCAGTCCTTTGGCTTGGCACATCTCAGCCAACTGGTTCCTTGTCAGCTTGCCACAATCTTCTGCTGACATCCTGCTTGTTCCCTTGAGTAACTAAGCTAACAAAAATATTGTGATATGAAACTTTGAATGTCTACCATGTGGCTGCTTCAGAGTACAAACACCTTCTTTAGTGACCACTGTTTACAGGCTACAGGAGTTACATATCCACTCCACTGAATCTCAATATGTGGATATCCCACCACTGCCAACCTATAAATGCGATGACCCACCACTGGACCAGTAATCAAGGAGACTCAGTCCTCATCACTGGCAACAGTGAAGAACGTACATTGGGAGGATGACAAGTACACACACAGTATTACCAGATGCAGCTCTCTGCATCAAGTGCAATTTCTCTTAACAGCACACAGAGACCACAGTCAGTCCAGGGCTGGTTTCTCCCTCTTTCTCCAGATCTTCACGAAAACTCTCCACTGGCACAGCTATAGAGTTGAGATCTCAGCTGAGTGGCCAAGCCAAGATCTCCAGCACCCTCTCTGTCTAACCAGTGCTTTCTGGCCTAGCCCAAGTAAATAAAGAAAAACATCTAAACTAAGCTTTACTATATTCCTGAGTGTTTCTAAGAGAATTACTATTCCATAGTTAACTTATTTAATTAGAACAAGGCAGATGTTGTGATGAATGGTTCTTGTCAGGTCCAAGACAGAATACACAATGCTCTGTCTTTCTAAGAGACTTTTTAAATTAATATCTTAAATATTACTGCTGGGATAGCTCGCAGAATGACATAATTTCTTGTCATCTGACTCTAGTCCCCAGGGGAAACCTTCACTGCTGGAAGCTAACAGTATTTAGCATCTACCTGTGAAAATACATAGACTTCAAATCTTTGGCAGATGCTGGAAATCATAAAACAAATTCCATTCCTTCATGCTTTCAGAGATAGTAATTAGTTAATTCCAAAGCCAATACAGAAAGCTTCTCAGTACAGACTCTGTGTCTCTAGCTCATTGAAAACTGAAAGATACAATCTTTTATTGCATAGCCATAAAGTAATTTAATTTCAGCTATTTTACAAGTTAACTTCTTGGATTCCAGTTTTCAGTGTTAAAAAATATACATTTAAACAGTTACAACAGTGCATGTACATTTATGTTCTGTTCCAGTACGGCACACTGTGGTTACATTTCAAATAGCACTTTGCAAAACCCTTTTCAACACACACTTCTGTACCATCAGTTTGATATACACATGACACACAGTTCTAATACAGTTGGAACACAATCATCTTATATAAATCATGTTGATATTCAAAAATGACATAATTATTTACAAAATTCCAGATAGCTGTGCTGGCAGTATCTCCTTTCATGACAACAATGCACAGTTGTAGACCAGAGACAGACTAACATTTGGTGGTCATAAGAAAATAAAATTGAGGGCCTGCATTCTTGGTATTGTCACGCCTGGAAGTAGCAGTTCAGCACTTGCTAAGAGATGCACTCCTCGGTGGTCCTTACATTCTAAACATTTCCTGATGTACACAAAGCAGTGTAGCTTTGTAAGGCTGTTAGACTTGGATACCAGGGAAGGAGATGCCTCTAGCAAACTATTTTATCTGGTTTTCTGTTTTAGAAAACGGATGCAGTTTAAGCCTTCTGACGTTCATGCATGCATTTGCATAGGGAGAAGTGACTTACAACATCACTTTCAAAACTATGCCTGGTTTAGCCAGATGTGGTGACCTGTATAGTGAAACCAAAAGTGTTAGTGTGCAGAGTGTTTTTAGTTGTGCCACTTATGCAGGTGCAGGACAGAAATACTTAAGACAGAGTTTACCTATGAATAAGACAAAAAGTCTGCTCTGATATTTGGAACTACTGTAGTGGTTTACTGCTGAAATGGAGACATGGGCAGGCACAGAAAGTAGCATGTGGACATTATGTTGCATATTCATGCTGACTGAATACATGCATTTATGTACTGCTATATCTTGAGGGGAAGGATGGAAAAATATATACATTTTTATCTGACCCTTTCAAAGTTAAGCTATGCAAATGGTGCAATGGAAATAGATATTTGAGTACTGCATACCACAAGAAGCATAACTAAGATGGGACAAAGGGGGAAGCCACCTCCAAAGCAAAGCGTTATGGGGTGTGACTGGCATATACTGGTCTGTCAGTAGTACAGTGCCCCCATTGATCTACATACCAGCATTTCTGAATGCTGGTTCAAAAATGAATTTTAATACTTCTTTTGCTGTTAGAACTGAAACACTTGTTTGAGAGCTTCATGTGCATAAGCTCTGTTGTAGTAAGTGGTTTAACACTGATTTTTAAAGTAGAAGTAAAAGAGCTTTTTAACTTTTTTTTTTTTTTGCTCTCTAGATCACAGTGGACCTGGAGCTCCTGACTGGAGAACTGTTTTTTTTTCACTCCTCAAATACAGGTGAGTGGTGCCACATCTAGAAGAAGCACTGGGTGCAGCTACAGCTCTGATACATGAATCAATGGACTGCCTCTGCTAATATAAACAAACAAGCAAGCAAGCATATAATATCAGTCTAGGTTTTGGTTTTGCAGTATTGCATGGGTTAAGGTGAGGGGCTGTAAACTGACCCCACACTACAGAGATGTTCAGTTCTTTACTGTCAGCATGTTAGCATGTTACATAGCAATCAGTAAATACTGTATAGTAGATCTTAGCAAGCTAAAAAAATAAAATAAAATAATATATAATATTGTAGCCTGTTATAATTGGAGGGGCTTTCTGTTTCTTTTAGATGCACGTTGAATGACACTTTAAAACAAAAAAAAACTTTTTTCATGTTCTTTTTACTACTCTGCTTGCAAAAGAAGTAACAAGCACTTTCTCAGTGTTTGCAGTAACTTTCTCCCAATTTATCATTAAACTTCCACCACTCTAACATAAAAGTAAATCAGTTGTTTATCACTGTTCACCTCTTTTTGAACCTGTGATGTGAAAGAATTTTGTCCTGTTTTTCACCTCTCTGATACGTAATGACTAGTCACTATATAGAGCCTTCATCCTGCAATGCATTTACTGAAGAAAAATGTGTCTTTTTATTATTAATTGCAGTACATACAGATAACAGATAAGTAAGTATACAATATAGTCAGCCATTACGTAGAAACCAAAACTGCAGTCAGGAGGTTAAGCAAGGGTTTGTGTACATAAGCAATAATGTCTTGGACAAACTACCCACCTTCCTTAGGCATGAGGAAGTTCACAGAGTTCAAGGCTTCTTCTCACTGTTTAAATCAGTTCAGGTTTAAATATTCAGTGAATATGGAATGAGTTACAGGATTATGAGTTATTAGTTTGACTTTAGATGTGTGTTTTGCATGTCTTCACAGGGTGTCTCTGCTCGGGTTCATGTCATTACATCGACAAGCGGAAGATCGACAGTCACTCCACCGACACATGAAATAATCGAAACCTCAAACGCTGACATTTAACAGATAAGAGTTTTAATTTCGCTAATCATGCCTACCATGTTTTAGTAAGTGTGGCAGTGTTATGCATGTGTGGTAGGCATGATTAGCAAAATGTAAACCTCTTACCTGTTAAATGTCCGTGTTTGCGGTTTCGATTATTTCATGTGTCGGTGGAGTAACTGTCGATCTTCCGCTTGTCGATGTAATGACATGAACCCCTCTGCTCATATAGGTGTGTTAGCACTTGTGTTATAAAAATGTGTTTATATCACGTTATCGAAAGATGAAAATAGCGAATGCTATTTCATCGGCCCTAAAACATCTAAACATGAAAATATCAGACATTCAGAACAGCGACACATACATACACCACAAGCACATCAAACAAACAGCAGCCACACACATACACTTAAATTCCTACATCTAACGCTACACTAAACTAAAAATATACTAATATATATCCGTTTACCTTAACCCTAACCCTAAGGTCCATCACTATCGCACACTCACCTAACCCACGCCCTAACCCTAACTCACTTAAACCACACCTAACCCTAAAGTCTGTCACTATCGGACACATGCCTAAAACGCGCTCTAACCTTAACTCACTTAACCCGCCCCTAACCCTAACGTACAATCGCACACTTACCTGAACCCAACCCGTAACTTTCCACCACAGCGCTAAGAATAGCGAAGCCACAGAAACGGCCAACCAAATTCTTTCCCGAGGAAAGGATTCGCTGCTCTGCAGCTTCACTATTCTTAGCATTCACTGAATTGTGTTCGATATCAGAACATTCAAAGTTTTAATACTTCGATATTCTGATATAGACCCAAAAAAATTGAGATGCATTTCTGCTTTCCTCAGGGTATGAGCTATAGCTGAAAAATCCATGAGATCAGGCTACATTTCCAGATAACAGATAAAAATTCATAACTAGTAGCAAAAACACTGTGTCTGAAACTTTGACAAAAGCTAAGCAGAAAAAATGGTCTACAAATCACAACTTCACTGCCATCTTTATATGTCGTTTTACTAATTGGAATGAGTACAAACAAATGGTATGGTGAATTAGAAAACTTTTTGTGGTCTGAAATGTATTTAATGGCATCCAAGAAGGTATCATTCTAATAAACAAATAAGTATATAGAGATACACAAGAACCAGATGATACAATTTAAAGACCCGTATACCTCCTTCCCCATAAACCTTTTGTGTAGTCCCATGGCACTGTTAGTCAATGGTTTTGACAGTAAAATGATACAGTTTTTTTGAATCTTGGTTCTGTTAGAACTGGGACAAACAACATTATGCACAGTCTTTGTATAGGACTGCAAATGATGTTTATGAATACAAGCATAAGACAGCACCATGAAGATGGGAAGAGACTGATGAGGACTGGCACCCTGCTCTGCAGTGCAGTCTGCTGTTTGCAGTAGAGATGTGTGGCCGTTCAATTGCACGACCTAAAAATAGTACATATATATATATATATATATATATATATATATATATATATATATATATATATATAAAGCTATACAAAAGAAAATGCAATGCCCTGTGTGGTTGTGGTTGTGTCAGCTCATCAGAGAGATATGCTTACTCTGTCTTCTTTTTCACATAAAACCTTGAGAAAATCACTGCCTGGGCTTTTAAGTGGAAGTACATTAACTTACAGCAGACAGAAGCTTCTGGAAGTTAAGCAGTTAACTGTTTCATGCTGCCGGCTAGATTCCCTGCGGTCAGCAGAGTTCCTGGGGCCTACTACACTCACTGAAATATTGGAGCTGTGTATTTTAACCCAGCATGCCTTAAAGTGCCTAAAACATGAGACAAAAGGTTCTGGAACACTCAGGTAAGACAGAAGAGGAAAAGATGCCAGCAAACCAGAAAAAGGGGCCGCAGGGCTGGAGTTGCTGTAAAGCTGAAAACTAATCCTCACAGGCCTGCTTTGTCTTCAGTACTGCTAGCAAATGCACACTCACTGGACAGTAAAATGGATGACCTGAGGCTGGAACTCTACAGTAGAAATAAGGTGAGAAATACCTGTTTATTGACGATTACTGAGACGTGACTGCATAACAAGATCAATGATAGTGCTGTTAGCTTAGAAGGTCTCATACTCTTTCGTGCAGACAGATGTCAAGCTCTGTGTGGAAAGGCCAAGAGAGGTGGAGTCTGCATCTATGTGAATGAAAGACGGTATAAGAACAGTGAGATTGTTCAGTTACAATGGTCTGATAATCTAGAGTTCCTGTCCTTAAAATGCAGACCCTTTTATGGAGCTAGAGAGCTAAATGGAATATATGTAACAGTGGTATACATTCCATCCAGTGCAAACACCACTGAGGCCCTGAGCAATGTTTATAACTCTATCTGTGAGCTTCAGAGGAAAAACTCAGACTTTGCACACACGGTTGCTGGTGATTTTAATCAAGCGGATCTGAGGGAGATGCTACCCCACTGCTATCAATTTGTAGATTTTCCTACAAGGGGTGCATATTCCAACATCAAAGGTGCCTACAGAGCAATACAACAACCTAACTTAGTATGAGCTAACCATCTTATCGTGCTTCTACCGGTCTACAAACAAGCTCTGATCAGAGAAAAGCCCACAGTTAAGCAGATCAGTGTCTGGTATGAGGGGGCATTGGAATGTCTCCAAGACTGCTTTGATAATACCTGCTGGGACATTTTGAAAGAGGTATCTATGTCAGATGGACTGGTGAACATAGTAATGTAAACTATTACTGCTTCCATGTAATCATCTAAGTGTGTTGATGATGTATCTGACATCAAAAGCATCACAATCAGAGCAAACCAAAAGCCATGGTTCAACAACAAAGTCTATGATCTCCTGAAGGCAAGAAATGTAGCATTCAGGGTCAAGGACAAGGAGGGTCTCAGCGAAGCTAGAGCAAACCTAAAAAGGGGCATTAAAGAGGCCAAGAGGGAATATGGAAAGAAATTACAAAGTCAGTTTGCAGACATGAAGGACAGCAGGAGTCTGTGGCAAGGGATACAACAGAGTACTGACAATAAAACCAGGTCAGCTCAGTGTGAAGACAACACTGAATTCCTGAACAGGTTGAACTCCTTCTATGGCAAATTTGAAGAGAAGAACAATGTGGTTGCTGCAAGGCTACCTATCGATCAGGAAGAGGGGGTGCTCAGCCTTAACTCCAATGAAGTGAGATCTCAACTTAAAGTGAACCCCAGGAAGGCTGCTGGTCCTGATAAAATACTGGACAAAGTACTTAAAGACTGCTATTCTCAGTTCTAACTGATATTTTCAACACCTCCCTTATTCTTGGTAAAGTTCCCTCTTGCTTCAAGGTGACAAATATTCTCCTTCTCCCCAAAAAAGCTAATCCAGCCTGCCTGAATGACTACACACCAGTTGCTCTAACTTCAAATGTCATGAAATGCTTTGAGAGGCTAGTTAATAGGCATATGTAGGCAAACCTTCTATCCACCTTTGACCCTCTAGAGTCCGTTTATCGGGCTAACAGATCCACTGTGGATGCTATTGCAATGACACTCCTCCACCTCTTACTTGATCATCTGGAGGGAAGAAACAACTATGTCAGGCTGTTGTTTATTGACTTTGGATCGGCATTCAATACTGTGTTTTCTATGCAGATTATTGCCATGTTGTACATCTTGGAGTTAGCAAGCTCATGTGCAACTGGATCCTCGACTTCTTGACTAATAAGACTGCAGAAAATATGTGCCATCAACAACACCTCAGGATGCACAATACTCAACACCAGTGTTCCTTAGGTTGTGTGCTAAGCCCTCTGTTGTTCACCATTCTCACCCATGACTGTTCTGCAAAATACAACACCAATCACATCATTAAATTTGCAGATGATACTATGGTTGTGGGCCTCATCAAAGGGGAAGATGAAAGAGCTTACAGAGATGAGATCTACTCATTGATTGACTGGTGTGCTAAGAACAACCTTGACCTGACTGTCAGTAAAATAAAAGGAATCATTATAGACTTCAAGAAAAGGTCAACAATACACTCAATGCTCATGATAAATGGTAGATTACACAACTGTCTTTGGGCAAGCGATATTGGAGTATCTGCTGCAGGGCCACCAGATACCTAAATAGGTTCTACCCAACAGTGTTGAGACTTATAAACTCTGATACCAGCCACCGATTATTTAGTCAGTGATTATTCACAATACATAGCTCGGTTGAAAAGTGTGCGATATCTTTTATTTATTTATTTTTTATTCTTTGATGTAGCATTATGTTTTCTTATTCATGTGCAATTGCCTGCTGTTTGTCTGATGCAGATGAACAAAGGAGGGCAGTCTTAATATGTGCAATCCTACGCTGTCATGCTGCTATGTACAGTATTCTTCTTATGACTGTCTGGGGGGCTTGTTTGTTTTTGCTGTTATTATTGGTTTATTTATCCTTCTGTGGGTCTTGTATTGAATTGTTATACTGTTGTTCTTGTTATCTTTGCTTCCTATGTACTCTCTGGTGAGTTGATACTTGGAATTTCATTTAGGCTGTACCTGTGTAGTCCTAAATGACAATAAAGTTTACTTTTACTTGACTTTTAATATATATCCACTCCGTTCCATTTTGAAGGGTCCATGAAACATGCCCACCATCTGTGATTCCACACTCAACTATATTTGCATTTACCATTGTTTACTTATTGCCTCTGATCTGGATCATGGCTGAAAAGGTTTTCAGATCAGTTCAAGTCCCCAGTTATCAAATGTTAACAAATAAATATTTGCACAAAATACAGTTACAAGGCACTTTGTAACAGGTCTAAATCCACCTGCACTACTCAGTGTAGGACTTTGCTGTCAAAACACCAATCTCCAAATATTCTGAATTCAGTTACATAAACTCGGAGTAAAGAGAAAACTTAGTTAAAAAAAATATTTTCCTCTACTGACTCACCTGACCTTGGAGTCAATATAGACAGCAAAACAAAGAACATGTGATGAATCAGGGCACAATGAAATCATTTATCAACAGGCCACAGTCGTCATCATCATCATCATCATCAACTCCCTTTTCCCCATTTTCTACATGGGTTTGGGGTGTTGTATCAACTGTCTCCATCTCTCTCTATTCAGTGCTACTCTCCTACCTTCTTTGCCACTCATGCCCGACTGTCATAGATCTTCTCCCGCACAGTCCATAATCCATCCATCTCTTTGGGGCCACCTTCATTTCCTCTTGCCTTCTTCCTGTCTGCCCCAAACCCTTTTCACCAGATTGCCTTCTGCTTTTCTGTACAAGTACCCATACCACAGTCATTTGTTCTCTTTGACCTTTGCTGCACTCGAAGCTACTTTGGCATCTTCCCTTATGTCCTAATTTCTTTGTCTGTGCCACAGTGTGTATCGTACCACCAATCTCAGGCCTTCATCTCCATCACTTCTAACTTCCTCAGCTGCTCTGCCTTTACTGCCCAGGTTTCTGTACCATACAGTAGTACTGGTTGTACCACTGTTTTGTACACCTTACTTTTCAGCTTCTTTGGTATTCTTCTGTCATATACTACACCTGACATTCTGTGCCAGTTGGCTTCAGCCCCTTTGATTCTAGCTTTGACCTCTTCATTCAAACTTATCTACTCTTCAACCACTCCTCTCAGATACTTGAAGCTGTTAACCTGTTCCATTATCTTCCTTTCTATCTCAGTTCTCAGCTTCTTTTGATTTCATTTGCTGCCATTACAGCTGTTTTATCTGCACAGTTTCATCTCATGTGCCTTCAGTTTTGCATTGCATTCCATTCCCCTGTCCTTTGCAAAAGTTCTTGCTCAGAGTCTGTCTGTAATTCTACATTGTCTGCATACAGTAACTTTGCTGATCTGTCCCCTCCATCCTGTCTGCTAATGTAGTCCATCAGTAGCATGAACAGCTGAACCCTAATGCACACCAACTCCCACTAAGAACCCTCCGAGAGAATGAACGCTGTTTGTATTTGAATCGCTGGGTCATTTTACATAGCTTTCACTAATTCTACCAATGTTTCTGGGACTTCGAACCACCTCAGGACTCAGCTTTCTTGGGACCTTGTCATGTGTTTCTCCAGGTCTGGGACCCTTTTCTCATTTCTAGCTTCTTCTCAAGTATTTGTCTTATACCAAACATCAGGACAGTTATGATGCATCCTATTCTGAATCCGAACTGCTCATCTCCTATCTCACCTTCTGCTAGTCTGCATATTTATTTATTAATCAACTTGTCCAGAACTTTCGTGCAATGTGATAGGAGTTTAATACCTCTATACTGCCCATAGTTGTGAATGTCCACTTTGCTCTTGAACAGTGGCACTAGTATGCTTATTCTCCAGTCATCTGTGATATGCCTTTGTCTCCATATTGCTATTTCTACCCTATCTCACTCAACATCTTTATCATAATTGCTGTGACCTCATCTGAGCCTGCAACTTTCCTTGACTTAATTTTCCTTAGTGCTTGTAGATCAGTGTGTGTGTATGTATACCTTTAAGAAGCTTTCTAGGGGCTTGCACAAGTGTATAAATACTGAACACTTGTGAGGCTGGCTGCCATTTTGTAGTAAGCTGTTGAGATGGAAACATGTATGTCTGTGTAGTCTGCCAGTTAATCAATTTGTTTATATTTTGTAATGCTGTTATCCAGCCTGATGGGTTTCTATGTAATAAAGCATATAAACGAACTACCCCACCTGTTCATCATATATACTAGAGCGGGCCGAGCAACAGTGCTGTTCTTCCTTCCTCTATAGTGGGCTTTTTCTTCATTCAGAAGCTGCTGAAAGTACTCGTTCCATCAGCCTTTGATGTCTTGTGGACTGGTGAGCAGGTTGTTGCTGTCATTCCTTATGAAAGGTATCCTGCTATCATCTTTCTGTCTTTGCCTTTGCCTTGTAACCTGTTAGAGTTTATTTGTGTCATCTACTGAATCACTTTCCAAAATCTGGTAGAATGCCTATGATACCTTGTCCTTTGCTATTGCAACACCCCTCTTAACCACTTTGTTAGCCAACCTTTATTCTTTCCTAGCCATTTCCGTCTTTTCTATCTCCCACTTTTTCCTGCACTCCTTCATTCTTTTGATGAGTTTCTGGACTTCTGTATTCCACTGGTAGCTTTCCTTATGAATTTAATTTCCATAAGTGTCTTGGCCTCATATCTGTTCTGTAGTCATACTTGCTGTTTTGAGGCAGTGTCATTCTTCTTTAACTCCAGCTATTTCCTCTTCTTCTTGAGGTCCTAGTGCCTTAAGTAATTCATTGAACTGTTGTGCTTTCTCTCCAATCAACTTCCAGGTCTTCAGCCTGGTCTCTGTTGATCATAGAGCCTTCTCTGACCACTGTTTGCAGGTGATTGTGGCAACAGTGGTTTATGCTGTGGGCCGACTGTTTCACTGGGGATGACTTTGCCATTGCTTATTCTAACCCAGTGCCCATTCCTTACTAGGAGGGCAGCTACCTGAGTTGCATGTTGGCCACTTTTGTGTGTGATCTTGTGACTGTCTCTCTTTCTTGACATGTGTTGGCTACCATCACGCAGAAGACACCCATTATCAACACCAATTCATGTTGTCCTGCTTTACCTAGTAGATCCTGCAACTGCTATATGAATGCATTTTTTTTCTTCACTATCATAACCCTGCTGTGGGACATAGGTTGAGATTATGAATAGTGCCATCGCGTTACACTGGAGTCTGATTGCCATGAGTCTGTCACTAACTCTGACTTCTGTCACTGTCTTGTGAAGCCTCTCCCTCACCACAATTCCCGCACCATTTCTTCTCTGTCCTCCTCCTAAATAGTAGAATCTAGATCCAAGCCAAGCTGGCTTTTCTGCACTGCCTTTCTATCTTTTTTCATGGATACATAGGATGTTTGGCCTCCCCTTTACCATCATGTCATACACTTCCAAACTCATGCCGTCAGTGAACCTACATTGAGTGTAGCATTTCTTAGTTCATATTTGTCAGGTTGATAGGTTTTATGTCCAGATTTCACTCAACAGAACTATTTCAGGTAACCCACCTGCCAGCTGTTGGGCTTTATGGTGGGCACACACTGGCCAATAGGGGCACAGACACCCCTCCTGCTGTTAGCATGAGTCCTTGGCCTAGTTTGGAGTAGGCCGGGCCTTCAACCACTTTATCACCAGCAAATACCCATGCCTATTTTGGTGACATTAGTCAACACATCACCTACAGCCATATTTTTACAATGTCAGGTGGCCATCCCTGCCATGGCCTGCAGTCTGTGATCCACAGTCTCCTATTTTGAGGATGATGCACCCCACAGTAGATGCCCAAAGCTGTTGTGCTCCTGCCCATAGCTCCATTCTTGGTCGAGTTTGAGATGGAAACCCTCAGAAGGTTTTTCAGAGGTGGGAGTAAACTCACGGAGACACAAAGAGAACATGAAAATTCCAAACAGGCATAAGCCAAAGGTGAGAAATGAACCTTGTACCTTGTGCAAAAATTCAGTGAAATATGCATGGTAGATCAAGTATCAACAAAAATACAAAAAAAAAAACTTGTCCATGTTTTCTTCCAGAATTTTGTATACTTACTGTTTATATTTGGATATACAGAAGCAGCAATAATCTGGTTAAAATATATAGGGTTTTATTCATAAACATTGATGCAAGTGGGGCAAGGCTAGCACTCAGCATACCTGTACTGACCAGACCTCCCAACTGTCCCTATTTTCGAGGAACATTCCTATTTTCTGGTCTTATTTACTCCTGCATAGGATGCACCTATTTTTAGATCCATCCCAATGTTCTGGTTTGATTTACCCTTTCACACAAAATTCTGATACTTTAAGCTGTGTAGTACACCGAAAACCACACCACATGACCAACATACCTGTGGAAACAATAATTTAAAGGAAGAGGACGCACATCTTACATCTCCCTTTTTCTGAAGCAAAAATAAATGATCTTGTGTGAATGCACTTTTGCATTGCAGTTCATTAAAGTCTATAGATTTTACACTGTCTCTCTCATAATGAGCTTGCATTTTTCCACCATTTTTTTAACTCTCTGTTGTTAAACATGTTTGAAAGTAGTATTCTACCTTCTTGTTGGAAGCAGGTAGAGTTACGTGCTATTAAATATTCAAATGTTATGGTAATTAGATGCCCAGATTTTTAGATGGATGTACCTACTTTTCAAGGGCCTTTGTTCCTATTTTCAATGTTTGCAGGTTGTGAGGTATGGAACTGACATTGCTCTTTGATCTTTCCTTAGCACTCTTCACAGACAGAAATTACATATACCTTGAGTCATCAGTCTTCCTTGACTTGTCAAAAGTTTTTGATACAGTTTTTCATTCCAGCCTTCTCTGCCAGCTTTCATCCTTTCACAGGGCCAGTGTTAACACTTTTGCGGTCCGCAGCAAGTATCAAGTTGAGGTGCCCTGGACTCTTCCAGCCTAAGAATCACCCTGTCCCTGCCCTCCCTCGTAAGCAATACCTTAACTCATGCTTCAAAGCTTTAGGAGTAGACTGCACATAGTACACATTGTTTCAGCTTCAATGCTGTAGGAACTGAATGCACATAGTGACCATTGTTTCATTGCTGTTCCATTACAACAGGCCTGTGTACCAAGCCAAGCTGGCCCATCCTACCAACAAACATTTACAGTGAGTAGCATTTAGTAGTTATTATGTTACATTACAACAATGCAATGCACTGGCTGGCCTTAAGTGAAATGGTGGATTAGGTGAAAGGCTCCGTGTGACCCCATGCTGCTTACTACTTCCCCACCTCCCCATACCATCCACATTACTGTTTTTCTTCCTTTTCTCATCTGTTGTCTTTAGCTTTTTGCCCACATGCTTTCAACACAAATAAACTGGCCAAGACTGCTGAGTAGGAAACAGTTGAATTAAGTTGGGAGGTATGGGCATTGCTAAACCCCCAGACGTCATGCTGTTCTAGGTGATGATCATTTTACATCCTTTTTTAAACAACCTTTTCATCTATTGATGACATGATGGAATGGCAGCATGGACAAAAATCATGACTGAGGAAAGAAGTTTCATTTTATGTTTTGACTTTGCTTTTTCCCATATCCTTTCATCACTTCCTATACTGTTAAGGCTACACAGTAGAAACAGTGTAGGAAGTCATTGAATTAAACCAGTGGTCTGGGGGCCACCAGACTCCTAGAATCCATGGGGTTATTGATGCTCTGAGATCCATTTTAGAGCAATTCTCCAACCTTTTGATCTAGAGATGACTTAAGGAAAATTCAGCCCACAGGCATCTCCACTAAATATCAGATTCCCAACTCATAAGAAAATAAAGGAAGAAAAGAAACAAAGAAAAACTAACATCCTTACAAAAATGTATTCAATAAACGATCAATCTAACCTTCAGTCTCCAAAATGTATAGCAATACTTCTTACAGTGTGGAAAAAATGCGGAACACTTACTATCAGCTTCACCTAGGAAATTTATACCTTGGCTGATAATGGTTTCTTCCTGTATACAAGAAGTTCTTTTAGTGACTTTATTCAGTGTTACTTATAGTGGCTCTCTGCTCTCTCCCAAAAAAAATATCTTAATGAATACTTGACAAAGCATATGGAGAATATGGCATTTTAAGACTTAAAGTCCTATGGTACTGAACTGCTTGGATTCTAATGCTTAGCGGTGGTGTGTAATCCTGGAGTTTGTATGCTAAAAGAGTTACTGCAATATTACTAGAGGGGTGTACTCATTCTGCATAAAGGGGATATTGACAGTTAGGGGTTCATTATCTAATTTTCAACCAACCCCATTTTATCAGTACACTGCAAATAATACTAAGTGGAGCAGCTTTGCTATGATTTCAAATTAAAGATGCTGTCGAAAGAGCAAAGAAAGTCACAGGTTATAAATATATAAATTATGGTTGTGATGATTCTGTACCCTAGTTTTACAGACATGGGCATTCTCAATGTTTAGTTTTTAGACTTTCTGCACAATTAATTGTGAAACAGATAGCTTTTATGTAAGGTGGACTCGCTAAGAATGCATACCTTGCTAACTTTACTAACACCCACCCCTCAACAGAGAATTAAAGGTATAACAAAAAAAAGAGGGGTAAGGTCCGAGATTTTCTATGGCTTATAAGCAGAAATCGACAACAGGTGAAGCAGAGAAAGCTACTACCCCACTCCAATTTCTGAAATAAGACAAAGGTATTCTTATTAAAAATATGGAAGCGGAGGTTATGAAATGTTGCAACCAACCAGGTCCCTGTTTTTCTTTGCATAAAGCAGACCTGAACAAGTGTAGCTTTATAATGATGTCCACTTAATTCCTTCTAGTTAGGGGAGAGATGGGAAAAATTCAGGAACAAAAAAAAAAATGTTGCAGCCAATTAAGTCCCTTCTTGAATGAAGAAAACCTGAATTCAGCGTGATATCCACTCTGTTCCCCTGCTTACTGAGGGGAGGAAGTGGATGCTTGACACTGTCAGCAATTGTACCAATGTAGCTGCACATTCTCTTCCATGCAGCCAGATGACTCGCTTTTCTTAGGGCCTCCCATCGCAGCAAGTCATCTAGGGGTTTGCCTGGGGCTACAGGTTTTGCATGTGCTTAATGCCAACTATGTCCTTAGATGTCTCCCCCTCATCCCTGAAGTGGTTGAATCCAATACCAGTTGGTGTCCCTATAAGCTCAGTATTTTTCCTCTGACTTTTCAATATTTTTATTAACAACCTTCCTCTTACTTCCACTAGCTCAGCTCTTATCCAGTGTGCTGACAATGCAACAATTATGTGCACAGCCAAAATAATCCCTAAGCTTCACAATATTACCCAACTCTCATTCACCTCTCTTGAAGCCTGATTCAAACTGTCCAACCTTGTACTAAACCCTGAAAAAACTAAGGTAATGCTGTTCACTCCCAATTTGACTCTGACATGAAAACTAACTTTACCTTTCTTTCCACTGATGGCATCACCATTAAACTTATTTTTCACAAAAAATCCCAATGTGTTCTCACTGATAAAAATCTAACATTTGACCTCCATGTATAACAGATAGTCAATGAAATAAACCCAAAACTTCGACTGCTATACAGGGCAAAATCTTGCTTAACAAACTTCTCTTGCAAATACACAGAAAATGCCTATTTACTTCCCATACTCTCATGTGCTGGTACCATCTTCACAAATTTACGTTCACCCTGACTGCGAATCTTATGTTCGCTACAGGTTTAAACAACAGAACCCACAAATGCACCATCATAAAACAACTCAATTGGCTTGAATACCAGTGTTACCTCAACTACTCTCAACTCAAAATAGCATATAACATTTTACAAATCCCAGACAGCTGCTTATTCCGTAGTTTTCTTCCTTGGCATAATCCTGGTACGAAACTGAGGTTCAGATAAATTCCTAGCCTATGTCGCTTCCTCTCCTGACTCCCACAGTGACTCTGTTTACTCTAGCTATGTTGCTAAAATCTGAAACACCATACCTACCTCCATCTGACAGGTCAGAAAATCTGACCTCTTTATTGCCTCACTAAAATCATATTTAAAGAATACCTGGATCTGTCACTGTACCTCTCCCCTGAATAAATATCCTGTGTCTGTGTCAACTTCCACTCCATAATTACATAGAACCTTTCTTTTTTGGATGCAAGTACTATACCCTTAGTTAAACACCTCTGTGTTTCTGTTACTGTACTATACCCTTTACTTAAATTCCCTTAACCTTAGCTCAATACACCCTGTTGTATAAACCTCATCTCTGAAAAAAAATGTGTTTGTTTCTAGGTGATATTCCTTGCTACAATGTAATACACTTTTCTGAATGCTTCCAGAACATAAAATGTTCTGCTGCTATTTGCCTTAAGTATATCTCATGTCACTTACTGATTCTTTTGTTTTACAACTGCTTATGTAGTATTACCTGTGATTGTCCTTTATGCTCCTTACCTTACACACATGCATTATACAATGTTCTGTATTGTCTACATATTTTATATACAAATGTGTTCAACTACAATGTATATTTTGTATGTATATTTGTTGCAATGTATACTGTATACAGGTACTTACTGTTACTATTTTGGAACTTTTCTACCCCTTCCAGTGCCTTCCACCAAACATGGGTTCTAACCCAGTCATATTTTCCTAAGAGAATTCAATAAATAAATCAATAAAGCCCTTAACAATTCATAAAGATCTGTTGTACACAGTGGGACAAGACCAAGTATGTGGCCTTACCACATTGATCCTATGCCATTCAGCAAGGCTGCACTGGGGCACCTTTGGTTCATTGGTTCATAGGAGATTACTAGGCTAATGGCTTAAGGACCCTTACAAGCCTATCCAAAATAACCCAATTTTTCCCAAACATATGGCCCTAGGGGCATGAGAACGCCATGAATTTGTGCCTGTGCATTGAGTATCTTACAGATTGTCCCTGTCCAAAAGACACATAAGCACTCTCCCAGGTGTGAATCTGTGAGTCCTCATCCATTGATCAAACTACATTTGAAGGCGGTCGGGAAGGGCTCTGCTTAATGTGAATAGGAAGCCTGTTACAAAGAAGAGGCAATCTCTCAGACACATATCTATCTCTCCAGCATGTTTTGTTTGAGTCACTAAATTTAGATCCCGAGATCTGGTGACCCTCGAGTTGTTTGACTTGTGGATGTGTAGCAGCTCCATCAGGGCTGGATTTGTGAGTGTCTTGTAGGTTAGGAGTTGGTTACTCCATAATAGCTGATAGAAAGACTAAAAGGATAGGGCTTTTAGTCTATCTGGATAGTTTATGTTGTTTACACCCTGTATTGTCTTTATGAGAAACCTCGGAGGTCACTGCAGCTGCTGTAAGCGTCTAGTCAAATACATGCCAAATGGCGCACTGTACTCGATTATTAATCAAATGAGGACTAAGTACAGCAGGACTATAATTTCCTTGGATCTGGATGCCATACCTTTACTTACAAGTTTTGCAACATAAAAGGATTTCCCCACCACTGTGGACACATGGTGGTCAAAGTTCAGGCTATCTGTGTACCTAAAGCTCTCACTTCTGAGTCTACTCTAAGGGTTGTGTTATTGATGATGAAATTTGCAGGTATATTTGACTTCCCAAAGAGTATGATAATGCATTTTTTGCCTTTAGTTTTAGGCCATGATTCTGGCACCAGTCATTTGTCTGATCAAGACCCCCCCCTGAAGGATAGCTATATTATTGAGGGATTCAATGATTGACCACAGCCTGCAGTCATCGGCATACTTTGTCACTCAGAGGCCTTCCACATTTCCCTTGACTTCAGAGAAGTATATTCCAAACAGGATTGGTCCCAGTACTGAACCCTGTGGCACACCACCAGTAACTGGCCTCTTGCAGGATCTGGATTCACACACTTTAACCACATATATCCTGTCCGTGAGCCAACTGGCTCTCCATCTGGTGACACAGGGATTTATGCCCAGTTTTGTGAGTTTATTTATAATACCTGAATGGGAAATTGTGTCAGATGCCTTGGTCAGGTCAAGATTGGCGGTATGTACTATTTTACCCCCATCCATGGCCTTAGTGATTTTTTTCAAAGAAATCCACCAGATTCAGTAGGTATGACCTGCCCTTGACAAAGCTGAATCAGGTCAGGTCTGGTGTTTGGGGGTCTCCTATGTCATTATTTATGTGGCTCATTATTATTTTTCCATGGGTTTACATATAAGTCTGGTCAAACTTATGGGTCTGTAATTTCTCAGGTCAGTATTTGGCCCCCTTTATGCAGAGGAATGACTATTGCTGTCCTCCACTCTATTGGGACAAAGCCAGTCCAGAGGCTGTGGTTAAATAGAGATCCTAATGGGCCTGAGAAGTCCTAATTTAAGCTGTTTAAGAGGCAACCTGGTATATCATCAGGTCCCACTGAAGCCATGTGTTTAGCTTTAGAGAGCACTGTGGCAATCTGCTCTTTGGTGATAATTGGTGGTGGAGGTAGAGGAGGGTATTTCTTGGGGGAGAACTGGGGGTGATGGGGAGGTGAAATTTGAGTTGAATGTGTCAGCCAGCAGATTTGCTGTCTTGCGAATGAGTATATATGATGCCATCTACAACTAATTCTGCACATTGCTGAGTGTTGTCCTTAAGATTGCAGACATAACTGAAAATGCCTTATGGTTACCCTTAGCTTTGGAGGCTATTTTTACCTCAAAGTGTGTTTCCAGAGATTTGATTAGTTCCCTGATTCACTTGTTTAGAGTAACGAGGGAATTATTGCTCTGTTGTCCATATTCCCGCTTTCTTATCAACAGGATTTTCTTTCTTTTATTGTACAACCTATTAATACCAGGGGTCCAGCAGAGTGGCTTGTTTTTGCAGTTTGACCTAGGTTTATTTTGGTCTGGTACTGCTATTTCTAAGCAGTTGCTTATATGGTCATGCAGTGCTTTTGTGTATGCCTCTGCATATGTTTCTGTGTTTTCTGGATTTAAGGGAACTTGGAAACTAGCTATGCCATCCCTTAATATGGGTAATTTATCTTAGAGAAGTTCTTAAAGTTTTGGGGATTAGGTGGGGTGACTAGTTTTACCTTTAATTACAGTTTTATTTTACCACTGAAGACATAACACTGGGTGGGGGGTGCAGTACTCTCCCATATTTGTGAGTACCAGATCTAGGATATTTGTTCAGCTAGTGGGAGTGCAGACTAGCTGCTCCAAGGCATTTGCATTTACAAAGTCAAGAAATCTTTGGACCTGCATATTAGAGATCATGTACATAACTCTCAACCTCTTAGAACAAGAAATCTGGACAAAGCTATAAATAAAAGTGGGACAAAGGTCCAAAAATAGAGACAATTTTTAAATATTGCTCTTACAAACTCAAAGTTGATAGAATAACAGGTTTTGTATTAGCATGAATTTTCTGAAGGATACAAAGTTTGAAACTCATATGTCTGTCATTATTTTCTAATTTCAGTCTTTAATGATTTACCACTAATTGGCCAGAAAACCACAATTTTATGAAAAACAGACCAAAAATATGATGCCAAAATCTGGACATTCTGCAAAAATTTGTACAATTGAGTGGTATGGTCACGTATGCCTCCCAGTTAATGGCGGGGTAGTTAAAATCACCCATGAGTATGGTATTGGGCTGGATGGTGAGTGATTCTAGTAACTTCAGGTATGATGTATGGGTTTCCTGGTTCATATTGGGGGACCTGCAGCTAGCAAGAATATGTTAATGGATTTTTCCCATGACTATTTGGACATTGAGTAGCTCAAGCATGTCATATTGTTTGACCAGCCTGGAGGTTTGCTTATCCTTTAATTAGATAGATACACTTCCACCTTTTGCTTTTTCATGTTCAGTGTGTGGTCAGAATGTATGAAAGGTGTTATAGCCATGCACTGCTGGAGTCCTTTCATGGCTTTGAACCATGTCTCTGTAACTTCACAGATGTCAGCATTCTCCAGGGTGAGGAGAGCTTCCAGCGAGTGCAGCTTCTTGTTGAGGCTCCTAGCACTGAGCAGTAACACCTTTAGCTTGTCCTGAGTAGCTTTTGTTATGTTGGAAAGTTTGTCTCTTTGGCAATGCCTAAAAATGGCACTATAAGCATGGGTATTGTTTTTGCCAATATCTGAAAGCCTAGAGGTGACACATGAAGACCATCCCTGGCAAAGTAGTGTGGCCCATCAACCATGTCCTCCCAGGCTGACAAGTATTGGAACCCCTGGGAATGACAGCAGTTCCAAGGCAAATGTGAAAATAGATTATTTTCTGCTGGTATTATGGCATCAACCTTGGAGATGGCAGAATGCTGATCAGTGCTAGGATCATACCTGTCTGTGACACATATTCTGAGCACTCAGTCATAACTATCTCCATATAGTCCAAGTAGGTACATCTCAAGTCATTCACGCCCACTGACTAAGTCATACTGGTACTTAGGGGTAAGTGACCTGAGTGTGTGTGCATGATCTGGTGAATCCTGGCCCCTGACAGGCAACTAACTGTTACCTTCCCCTTATCCAGCCTGGAAAGAGGGACATCAGTGTGTCTCACTATGTAGTCTCCTAGTACCAGAATATTGGGTCGTGGAGTGTTTCGTCTTATGGGCTTGGTAGTTGAGGCACAATGAAATGTGGTTTTATGTGTCCTGATGGGAATTGTCTTGTATGTGTACATGTGCAGTTTCTGAGGACTGTGCCTGACAGGCCTTTGAGGTTTGGGTAAGTTACACGTGAGCACCTCCACACACGTGGGTCTGTGTGTGTGGTGCTTTGTGGGTGTGGTGAGTGATGAGTGTGAGTCGCTGACAACTTGTTTGTTGCTTTTTGTGTCTGTATGTGAGAGTCTAGCCTCTAATATCAATGTGTAACTACATCTCTCACATACTGTATTTGTCTGTTCGAGAATTAAGTGGTTGGCATTGTACATAAAGCAGTTGTTACATTGCTTCAAGATACCCATGTCCACCAAGCTGGATGCAGAGATAGCAATAAAGTTCCCATCCATGGTTGGAAGTCCTAATGCGTACTTGAAAGGAGTAGGAGTGGAGGGTGTTTGTAACCAGATGAGGGAAGGGTGCTTATGTGGTGTAATATGCAACTAGCCTTACCAGCAATGATGGTCAGCGTCAAAATCAGATGCTCTCTGAGCAGCAATATTCCTGGGTGCTATAGTAACATAACTAGTACAGTAAACTTTCACAGTATAATGAAAATAAGCAATGTTTCCAGATGTTTGCTTCTGTTCAGGACACGGGCACAGCGAGCAGCTCACTGCAAATGTGCCAAATTTATACCAGCACTGGAAATGCAGTAAACTGACTAAGTTCTTTGGCCAATACAATGACTAAACTTAGAGCCCTTTTATGGGCTTCCTAAATGAGACAGCATCTGTGTACAATATAATGGTACTGCACTTAGCAACATTGCAACCCCCCCCCCCCCCCATTGTTAATATCTTGCTCATACAGGCAAAAAAATAAAAAAAAAAATGCATCTACTGTATGGAAGAAAATCCCTAATGACAAAAAAGTTCCTTACTGTGCAAGCAAACCTAATACCTAAATCAAACTTTTCCCACACACAGTGATACTGCTAAGTTCCCACCAATGGCAAGCTCACAAAGCACCAGAGTCACCTCATTAGCATATTACAGAAAGCAGATTAGGTCTGTCATCATGCCTAATGGCTGCTGGCTGTGATAGCATTATGAATCACTGTCAGGCCTGGCAGCAGAGCACATTACAGAAAGCACAGCTGCTGTACTGTAAAAAAATTATCACAAAAAACAAAAGAGGCCAGGTACCCAAAATGACAAAGAAAACAATGCAGCACACAAAGGTACGAAGAAGAGGTAGTCAAACCCAAAGCACGAAACACAATCTGAAGTGGAAGCACCAGCAGTTTATATAGTACATGAGCGCAAGTATTCACAAGGCGTTTTCGTCCACAAAACGCAAATATTCACAAGGTGTTTTCATCCACAAGACTTCTTCAGATGTAATAAAAAAAAGAAAAAAACTAGCTGTAGCATCCTTTATATCCCCCACAAGTCACTTTAATTGTTTAATAGTATGATAAATTGACAATTGGAAACACCCAGATTTATGCAAATACTCCACTTTCTGTACCTTTACAGGTCTCTTTGCAAGCATATCAATAGGAATGCAAATAAACAAATGAGCAAATTCCCAACTAACAAATCTGTTTTAAAAACATTTAAAAAAACATGTATACTTATGTGTACAATATTAGATAAAATTAAATGAATAAAAGTTTAAAAGTAGATTAAAAAAAGTAAAATGAAAGAAGCCTGAAAAAATGTAAAACATATAACAAGTATTGTGGTGACCAGCTTAAAATCTCAGTGTTAAATAAAAGATAAATATACCCTATCTCAACATAACATATATATATATATATATATATATATATATATATATATATATATATATATATACTTATAAGTATGCATAAAATGTTTAAGTACAAAAGTATTTATGTGTATTTATAAAGAAAGTATATTCAAGGGACCTGAAAAATGTATTTAGCAGAAATGTAAAAAAGTATGTATAAAGTGTGTAGTGCATCATGTAAACAGAGAAGTGTTCCCGAAAGGGACTCCTTATAATTTAGCTGCCCTCATTTTCAAGATGGGGGCAATAGAGATGTGTTCATTCAAACTAGGAGGCCTATTTGCTTCCAGTAGTAACTGCCAAAATACTTCTCTAACCTCTATTCTGGTCTCCCAGGGACCCCCCCCCAACATCCTGGTGTACCATCTCTATTACAAAAAAGCCCCATTTGGCCTTTGGACATGCAAATGTATGTTTATAGATGGCATTATTGCCGTCATGTGTTCTGATGGCATGATGGCATTCAGATGTTCGTAAATTCTTCTTTTCAATTTATGTGTAGTTTTTCCAATGTAGAATGCACCACATTCTTTGCATATGGCTAAATAAATCAAACCTTTACTATTACAATTGGAAAACTACTACTTTTGACTAGATAGTCCCTCTCCATTATGTACACTGAATCCTGCTTCAGGATGCAAGAGCATTGGGCACAATGTCCACACTTGTTATTTCCTGTTTTTCTTCCATACAACAACTTGTGGTCTTTCTCCAATAACTCCTTAAGGTTTTTTTCCTTTTTTGTAGGTAAATTTTAATGGGTTCTTAAATAGTACCTCCAGTTCAGAATAACAACTAAACCTGTCCCAGTGTTGTACAATGATGCTTCTAACCATTGGTGTGTTCTGATTGTAAAACATAATATAATTACCCCCAAAGGTTCCTTTCTTATCTAAATCTGAATGGCTTGGACTTTCATTGTTAGCATTTTCTTTGTTGGCTAGCAAACTAAAGTGCCCCATGTGCCCTTCCAACTTATCACATTCCAAAGTGTCACTTCCCAAAATGGGGGCGAATTTAGAATTTCTACCATCTCTCACCTCTGCCATAACATCCTCTATTAAATTCCTAGGGTATTTCCTAGCTAGGAACATGTCCATCACTTTCTGGCTTTCATGTTCATAGTCCACATCCCTAGAGGTCATCCTGCAACTACATACAAATTGTCCCTTAACAAAACTTATTTTTTGTGTATAGGGATGTGAACTAGTAAAATACAAATAGGAGTTGGAAAAAGTCTCCTTCCTGTAAACATTGGAGGTGAATTCCTGTGCAATACAATCCATTCTGATTGTAACATCTAAAAATTAATCTCTTGATTTGAAATGTGATGGGTAAATCTTAAGAAATCTGTCGTCTGATTCAAATATTGAACAAATTCCATCAATTTTGTTTCA
The DNA here is from genome assembly GCF_019279795.1 of Protopterus annectens. NCBI lineage: Eukaryota > Metazoa > Chordata > Ceratodontiformes > Protopteridae > Protopterus > Protopterus annectens. The sequence goes on from NC_056732.1 coordinate 1,387,112,509, forward strand.
CTACCCTTCCAAAAAATACAAATATCATCAAGGTAGCGCTTATAATAAATCCAGTATTGTGCGTATTCTGATTGAAAGACAAATTTTTGTTCCCAAACCATAAGGACAATGTTGGCATAGGTGGGGGCACAACATGCCCCCATAGCTACACCTTGTATCTGTTTGAAGAATTCACCTTCAAAGAATAAAAAATTCTGTTCCAGAACCAGATCCATAAGTTCCGTGTACAACATGAAGGTGTTCTGGTCTAAATTCTCATCTTGGTTAATAGCTTCTTGAAACCATTCTGTATCTATGCTATGCAGAATGACATTGAATAAATCCTGTATGTCCAAAGTAGCAAAAATAAGCATATCTGAATACATTTTCTTATCAATGCTCTTTAAGAATTCTCAAGAATCCTTAAGTATCCCATTGGCATTGGCCCAAATATTTTTTAACTTAAGGTCCAAGTACTTTGCCAAGGAGTATGTTTTTGATCCATTGGCAGCAACAATGGGTCTCATGGGGGGATCCTCAACATTTTTGTGAACCTTAGGGATCCCAAATATGGCAGGTATTCTGGGCTTCTCCATACTACGGTATTTGTGGGTTTCATGGTCAATTACTTGGTCATCTAACATATCTTTTAATATAGAATCAATTTTTCGATAGGCCAAGTTTATTTAATTCCTAGATACTCTGATGTATCTCGATGTGTCATTTAACATATTTGACAGTTTGCTGGAATATACAATACTGTCCATAAGAACCCCCCCCCCCCCTTGTCTGGTTGCATTATCCTAATGTATCTATTTTCCTGTAAGGATTTAATAATATCAAATTCCTCCTTACTTAAATTACATTTTCCACTCCACCCCATTGTGGTGTTACTTTTAATCTCCCTTTCTACCTGTAACTCAAAATTCTTTAGCTGGGGGTGCATGGGTGGATTGAATGTGCTGGGTCTCCTAACATCTGAATCCATGTTACCATTGTGCTGTCCCTGAAATAAAATTTCTAAGTTTTTCTTTCTTAAAAATGTCTTCAGGTCTATCAGTGTGTCTACTATATTTCCCCTGTTTGAGGGAATGAACTTGAGACCTTTGGAAAATAAAGAAAAATGTTCCTTAGTGACTTCTTCTCCAGTATAATTGTAGATGTTAAAATCATGAAGCCTATGACATGGTCCTTCCACTACAATATTCTCCGTAACTTCAGTTTGTTCCTGTCCCCCTTCACTGCTTACCTCCATTATTGTCTCCTGCTGTTTGGGGGACCCCTCTGAAAATATTTTACTGGGGATTTTTGCCTCAACCTGTTCGATCTCATAAGTTCAGGGAAGTCCCCATTGTCAACGTCCTCTTGTTCTGTTCCCTTGTTCATCCTGAAGTCAGTTTGTCTATATGATGTACCCCATGCATTATGCATGTAGTTCCCCTGAGTACCTGTACCCCTATTATGTCCATAATCACCCGTGTTATTTTTGCGATCAGGAATTTCCCTTCTAGGGAAAGGGTAAGCTCGTTTCTGATGGTATTGCCTCAAGTCCCTATCTATTTTTCCACATTTTCTTTTAAAAATAACTTTGCATTTGTCCTCCACGTATTGTTTAATCAAATGATATTTCCTATTCTCACTCTCAGTAGATAACATTAAATCATTGGTCACCCCATTATTAACATAGTCATTCTCCTCATACTATTTTTGCATTTGTCTCTCATTCTCTTTAATTAATGATCTCATAAGATCATGCCCACGTCAGTCAAAAATCTGTAATAGTTCCTCGTGAAAGGCAGATCATTCCACCACACTGTTGGGAAACTTGTACATTCGTAACCCTTTTGGTACGATGCCCCTCTCAATACAGTCTTTTAAATAACTATTATCAATACCCAATACCTTGTATTTATAAATTAAATCAGTTAATTTTTTAATATTGTTGCCATATGACATATCAAAGTCTGTCCCCCAAAATCCATCATCCTGATGAAAATTATTAACAGTACCTTTGTGATTTGAAAAGGAATTGTTTGCAGCAAGCCAGGAAACCAATGCTTCCGAATCAGTCCATTCATCCGTTCCATTTGCTCCATAGTCGTTGTTGTCGCTCAGTCCATCTCTCCGTGTACCACATGTACAGCCACCAGCCAGCCATAACTCCTGTCCTGCCAAGCTGTTGGAGCTTGTTTGAAATGCTCCATTAACATTACGGAGTTTAGACAAAGCTCTATTCCCCTTTGGGACGGCGGTCTTGGATTCCCCATGCAGTTTACCGTTAGGGGGTGTCGTCACTTCCTCCCTACGCTGGTCAGTCTGTCCCAGACAAAGGTCGGCTTCCTGGTTGCAGGCTGGTGTTGGTACACTACTCAAAGCACCTTCCACATGTGGCAAATTGTGTTCTGTCATGACATTGCACGCAGCCCCCTATGAGCCACCAGACATCAGTAAAATAAGTTGCGTTAATTGCCCTTCCACTCTAGACAAATGCTCGTTCAGTTCTACAGCTTGTTGTGCTTCCCCACCTGGGCAGCTGTCTTCTACCTCTACAACCTCCATAGCACAAATAACCATAAAAAACAAAAGCGGCCAGGTACCCAAAATGACAAAGAAACCAATACAGCACACAAAGGTACCAAGTAGAGGTAGTCAAACCCAAAGCATGAAACAAAATCTGAAGTGGTAGCACCAGCAGTTTATTTAGAACATAAACGCAAATATTCACAAGGTGTTTTCGTCCACAAAACGCAAATATTCACAAGGCGTTTTCATCCACAAGACTTCTTCAGATGTAACAAAGAAAAGAAAAAACTAGCTGTAGCATCCTTTATATCCCCCACAAGTCACTTTAATTGTTTAATAGTATGATAAATTGACAATTGGAAACACCCAGATTTATGCAAATACTCCACTTTCTGTACCTTTACAGGTCTCTTTGCAAGCATATCAATAGGAATGCAAATAAACAAATGAGCAAATTCACAACTAACAAATCTGTTTTAAAAACATTTTAAAAAACATGTATACTTATGTGTATAACATTAGGTAAAATTAAATGAATAAAAGTTTAAAAGTAGATTAAAAAAAGTAAAATGAAAGAAGGCTGAAAAAATGTATTGTGGTGACCAGCTTAAAATCTCAATGTTAAATAAAATATAAATGAGCCCTATCTCAACATAACACATATATATGTATATATATATATATATATATATATATATATATATATATATATATATATATTTATATATATACTTATAAGTATGCATAAAATGTTTAAGTACAGAGGTATTTATGAGTATATATATAAAGAAAGCATATTCAAGGGACCTGAAAAATGTATTTAACAGAAATGTAAAAAAGTATGTATAAAGTGTGTAGTGCATCATGTAAACAGAGAAGTGTTCCCGAAATAAAATGGGACTTTTTATAATTTAGCTGCCCTCATTTTCAAGATGGGGGCAATAGAGATGTGTTTGTTCAAACCAGGAGGCCTATTTGCTTCCAGTAGTAACTGCCAAAATACTTCACTAACCTCTATACTGGTCTCCCAGGGACCCCCCTAACATCTTGGTGTACCATCTCTATTAAAAAAAGGCCCATTTGGCCTTTGGACATGCAAGTGTATGTTTATGATGGTGTTATTGCCGTCATGTGTTCTGATGGCATTCAGATGTTAGTAAATTCTTCTTTTCAATTTACGTGTAGTTTTTCCAATGTAGAACGCACCACATTCTTTGCATAGGGCTAAATAAATCAAACCTTCACTATTACAATTGGAAAAACTACTACTTTTGACCAGATAGTCCCTCTCCATTATGTACACTGATTCCTGCTTCAGGATGTAAGAGCATTGGGCACAATGTCCACACTTGCATGTTCCTGGTTTTCTTCCATACAACAACTTGTGTTGTATGCCAACCTATGCCAACATTGTCCTTATGGTTTGGGAACAAAAATTTGTCTTTCAGTCAGAATACGCACAATACTGGATTTATTATAAGCGCTACCTTGATGATATTTGTATTTTTTGGAAGGGCAGTGAAACAAAATTGATGGAATTTGTTCAATATTTGAATCAGATGACAGACTTTTTAAGATTTACCCATCACATTTCAAATCAAGAGATTAATTTTTTAGATGTTACCATCAGAAAGGATTGTATTGCACAGGACTTCACCTCCAGTGTTTACAGGAAGGAGACATTTTCCAACTCCTATTTGTATTTTACTAGTTCACATCCCTATACACAAAAAAGAAGTATTGTTAAGGGGCAATTTGTTCGTAGTTGCAGGATGACCTCTAGGGATGTGGACTATGAACATGAAAGCCAGAAAGTGATGGACATGTTCCTAGCTAGGAAATAGCCTAAGGATTTAATAGAGGATGTTATGGCTGAGGTGAGAGCTGGTAGAAATTTTAAATTCGCCCCCATTTTGGGAAGTGACACTTTGGAACATGATAAGTTGAAAAGGCACATGGGGCAGGTTAGTTTGCTAGCCAACAAGGATAATGTTAACAATGAAAATTCAAGCTGTTCAGATTTAGATAAGAAAGGAACCTTTGGGGGTAATTATGTTATGTTTTACAATCAGAACACGCCAAGGGTTAGAAACATCATTGCAGAACACTGGGACAGGTTTAGTTGTTATTCTGAACCGGAGATACTATTTAAGAACCCATTAAAATTTACCTACAAAAAAGGAAAAAAACCTTAAGGAGTTATTGGAGAAAGACCACAAGTTGTTGGATTGAAGAAAACCAAGAACATACAAGTGTGGACGTTGTGCCCAATGCTCTTACATCCTGAAGCAGGATTCAGTGTACATAATGGAGAGGGACTATCTGGTCAAAAGTAGTAGTTTTTCCAATTGTAATAGTGAAGGTTTGATTTATTTAGCCCTATGCAAAGAATGTGGTGCGTTCTACATTTGAAAAACTACAAGTAAATTGAAAAGAAGAATTTACGAACATCTGAATGCCATCAGAACACATGATGGCAATAACGCCATCTATAAACATACACTTGCATGTCCAAAGGCCAAATGGGGCTTTTGTTTAATAGAGATGGTACACCAAGATGTTGGGGGGGGGGTCCCAGAGAGACCAGAATAGAGGTTAGATAAGTATTTTGGCAGTTACCACTGGAAGCAAATAGGCCTCCTGGTTTGAACGAACACATCTCTATTACCCCCATCTTGAAAATGAGGGCAGCTAAATTATAAGGAGTCCCATTTTATTTCAGGAACACTTCTCTGTTTACATGATGCACTACACACTTTATACATACTTTTTTACATTTCTGGTAAATACATTTTTCAGGTCCCTTGAATATACTTTCTTTACTCATAAATACCTTTAACATTTTATGCATACTTATAAGTATATATATATATATATATATATATGTATATATATATATATATATATATATATATATATATTATGTTGAGATAGGGCTCATTTATCTTTTATTTAACATTGAGATTTTAAGCTGGTCACCACAATATTGTTATGTGTTTTACATTTTTTCAGGCTTCTTTCATTTTACTTTTTTAATCTACTTTTAAACTTTTATTCATTTAATTTTACCTAATGTTGTACACATAAGTATACATGTTTTTTTTAAATGTTTTTAAAACAGATTTGTTAGTTGTGAATTTGCTCATTTGTTTATTTGAATTTCTATTGATTTGTTTGCAAAGAGACCTGTAAAGGTTACAGAAAGTGGAGTATTTGCATAAATCTGGGTTTTTCCAGTTGTTAATTTATCATACTATTAAACAATTAAAGTGACTTGTGGGGGATATAAAGGATGCTACAGCTAGTTTTTTCTTTTCTTTGTTACATCTGAAGAAGTCTTGTGGATGAAAACGCCTTGTGAATATTTGCGTTTTGTGGACGAAAATGCCTTGTGAATATTTGTGTTTATGTACTAAATAAACTGCTGGTGCTTCCACTTCAGATTGTGTTTCGTGCTTTGGGTTTGACTACTTCTACTTGGTACCTTTGTGTGCTGCATTGGTAAAAAATTATCACTATACAACAATTGTCGTGCAATGGAAGGAAGCAGGAATGAATTGAGAAGGGGAACACTTTGTACACCATTGTATACAAAGAGTTGCTAAAGTTCATAAAGAAGAGGGTTCATTTCTACACCGCCATGTTAAACCATGATCCATGTACTTGCAATCTGGAATGGTGAAGCACAAGACACAACGCCAGTGTTTTTTTATGCTTTTTGCGCTATGTTTGTGAATAGCAGGGCCAATCTGATTTTAGACTAATCTTTTGGTAACAGTAGAGTACTTCAGTTTAAGAATAACTATGGGCAAAAACTCACAGAAGACATGTTTCTTAATCGCATACTGAGCATCTATGTTATAACAATGTCTTAGCATGAATGGTAGTACTATTTTCTGATATGTCTTACCACAAAATGGAGGGAGGGAACTGCCGCAGTGACATGACTTTTTGTCTGTTTAGCTGAAGTAATTTGCTGATAATATAATGTACTTCCATGTGTGAGTAATCTTTCTCCCATCACGTGTAATTGCAGTGCCCCTAATTAATGCTTTATAACATCCCACTACCTCTAAGACTGGAGACTGCACTTAAATCCTAAAGGACCACTATGGAAAAAAATGTAAAAACACTTGTTTTTTTTATATTTTCTTGAATTTCTACACATTGCTAACCTGTATTCCTGAGAAAGTAGTAGTCAATACTAATGTCCTTGTGTTTACAACCCTCAGTGTCCTTTTGGAGGCCAGCATCCTGATCAAAGCTTGCTTTCTTCTAAAGCTAAATCTTCCCCACAGGCACTGTGATGGCACAGATGTTGAGACTATAACGCCCATGGCTGTACTGTCAGACCTCAGTTGCATTCACTTAGAATGGAAGAACAGAGAAGCAATGCTAATTTTCAGAGGCCCCAGTACTAGTATCACTTAGCTGTTCTGCGTGCCTCTTGCAAATGTTATTCCTACTAATGTGTTACACATTGTATGAAAACTGCCTCCAGAAATATTAACTCGTCGCTGAGATAACAAGACTTTTTGGGGAGATACTGCTTCTATGTGCTTCAGTTCCTTTTCAAGTTACTCCTCCCATTTTCCCTCCCTCGGTAAGGCACAGTATGCCATTTCCTGCCCTGCAAGGTTTAGCAAATTAGTCACCTATGCATTACAATAGACATCAGACAGAACTGTATGTGTGGTGTCCAGTAAAAGTGTTCCCTCATCTCTCTTCTTATTATTCATGTCATCTGAATAGCACTTTCACAGTAAATAATCTTACAGAATGCTTGTATCAGTCCTTAACATGCAGGAGTCTAAGTATTCCAGAAATGTTGTTCTGCTCTGTTTATTAGAATTCATATTGGCTACTCACAGCTGTTGATATGTATGCCAGCAAATGCTCTTATTATCCACCAAATAATAGTTTTATTTCAGACAGGTCATTATATAATAATTGAGTTGTCAATCTTGTTACCTCTCAAACAGGCCACTGGTGTTACTTTCTACTTTTCCTTACTGTTAATTTAGTATGTATAGTCAATGAAATTTCTTTTGCACATTTTCTGATGTTACCCAATGTATTTCTCTGTAAACACAATATAATTGCATACTATCACTGCCCCTTTCAACAGACTCACTTTTCTACACTGCTATATCCTTATGTATTAAAGTGCTGTCTTATAACGCAGTGCATCGGAATAACAATATACATTGCATTTTTCTCTCTCTCTTTTTGGATTGAAAAACCCAGTAAAAATGGTATAATAAAAATGATACAATTGTACACACACAACTTCTAGTCCATATTTATGAGACCAGTATTATATTTACCAAACTGAAAACAATATCTAAATGAATTAAAATTATTAGTAGTTCTACAATGTTTTCATCATCTGTGCAACCAACAGCACAATATGGAGACAAAAACTAGGAAAATATGGCTTTGTATTATAAACGTACCTCACAAGATGTGCAGTAGTAAGTCCCGCCCAAACCCCGCCCACCACCCAACAATCTGTGAAAGTAAAGTAATATTCATACCGATGGCGACATGAATATTCATTGTCTATTCGTAGTTTACCTTTTTCCTCAAGGTAATGTGATCTCGGAGTTGGTATATTTAATTTGAGGGGAGTGGGGGGCGGAGCCCTGCAAAACGAAGGAAACAAAATGCTTGCAGTTATTCCACAATCAACAACAAATGAATGCACGATCATCAGTCAATGTATACATGATGTCACAATGAAATCAGCATGGCTGCCAATCATGCATCTTTTCCATACTACAACACACCTATTTCACCTGCCAGTCACTGAAGCTATGCCCACTTCTGCGCAGACTGGCCTGCAAGGTATTTTACTAATACAATGCCAAAAATATAATGTTTAGTCAGGCATATAAGCAATCAAACATTTACAAATAACGACAATACTCAAAAGGGACAGATTTTGAAAGCAGAAAAAAGGAAACAAGATATTTGCTATAACTTAATTTCTTCAGCTAAATTCTACTTTGTCTTCTACTGTTCATATTTACTTCTTACACTAACTCATTTAACATGGTTTATGAAGTATCTTCCCTAAACTACCAGGTGTGTGTGTGTGTGTGTGTGTGTGTGTGTGTGTGTGTGTGTGTGTGTGTGTGTGTGTGTGTGTGTGTGTACGTGTGTGTGCACACGCGCGTGTATGCATGTATGCGTGTGCGTGTGTGCGCGCGCGTGTGTGTGTGTGTGTGTGTGTGTGTGTGTGTGTGTGTGTGTGTGTGTGTGTGTGTTGATATATTTCTGAAGATTAGGCATTATTTACACATTGCTGATGCAATAACTGTCAGTGCTTATAGACGTGCAGATGTGGTGACATAAAATATAATTTTCCTTTCATCCACCACAGTCATGCTTAGACTTTGATGATTATTGGTGATGGGTAAGCAGTGCAAGATGGCAGATCTCTAGGAATAAATATTGGGCATGCATGCTGTTATACAGAAGCCCATTCAGAGATGACAATTAAGTGCTTTAATTTTCATTAAAACTGTGCAGTCAGTAATAAAATTTTGCATGAAACTACTACATTACCACTGGCATATTTTTTTTGCTGTACTACTAAGAAAAGTCTAACATCCTTTTGAAAGTAGAACTTGCACCAAACATACCTCTCAACCTCTTAGTGAAAAAAATTCTGGACAAAGGCAAAAATAATGGGGGGGAAAACAATGGCCTAATTCAATATTGCTGTTATAAACTTTAAAAGATTGCTAGAGTAATACATTTTGCATCAGCATGCATTTTCTGAAGAAAATGAAGTCTGAAACTCAAGTGTTTGCATTATTTAGTGACTACAATCTTGACTGATTTGGCAGAAAATCCTTAAATTTTATGAGCAACAGACCAAAATATGGGACAAAAATCTGAACAGTCTACAATATTCTAGACAATTGAGAGGTATGGTCCCCCGGAGAATAAAAAATGTTTATCTTTCATTTCAGAAGGGTAGATGGGGAAGGTACAATTTGCGGTGGTGGTGCTGAGGTAGCATTGTCGCCTCACAGTAAGACGCTGTCCGGTTCGAATCTCAGCTAGAGTGTCTTCTGTGTGGAGACATGTGTGAATGGGCATACATTCGTTGAAGGTTGTGTTAAGAGAAAATGTTTTAAAAACATACTGTTATTTGTCTTTTTCCTGTTCTTGCAAAGTGAACATGTTATTTGTTGGGATATGCCTATCAAAGATGGGCCTCATCTGTGAACAAAATGCAGCATTGCTTATGAACCTGAATGATATCTGTTTGCTGCATTTCAGAATAAAGAGATTTGGTTATAGCTCAGTGAAGCCTGGGATAAGGACGCACGGCCGAGTAAGAGTTAATTTACTAGGGCAGGCTGTGTGTCCTGGAAAATTTGAGCTACCGTTGTTAAATTGAACATTTTGTACTTCTTGAACATTCTGTACTAGCTGTGGGTTTGAGGTAATTTGTGATAAACATGTTTTTTCTATATGTTTTTCATAGCCAACTGTCAACGGTCAGAAATGTAACAAAAAGTTGTTTTGCTTGCAGTATAAAGTTGATGTCAGTAAACAAGTTGATCAGATCAGAGGAGATCAGATCAGTCCAGACCGGACATCTTGGCCAACATGCTGTGTAATCTGGTTAGCTGCTAATAAAGGAAAATTCATCGCCTGAGGCAGATGCGACTCGTTTGAATTTTTTCTTCTGACATTTTGGTCCTTCGGACCGGAAACCTCTACAAAGATATGGATCAGACTGACAGAGAGACCGAAAACCCTGTGCAGGTGAGGGTTTCTCATCTTAAGATTCCCTCGACTGAAAGCCTACCGACTGATTTGTCATTGAAAAGAGGCCGGCCACTCTCTGATCCCTATCTGAGGGACGGTTTCTGAACGAAAAGGGGAAACGGAGTCTCATTTGGTTCAGGTAGGATGAAAAATAAATTTCTTTTAATTTAATTTAATCTTGTCGACAAGGTTTTATTTTTAGTTAAGGATGGGTAGGATTACTTGTTAAGATTATTTTGTTATGGTCACCCGTTAAGATAGTCCCATTTTATAATAAGCCCTGTAAAATAATTTTGTTACAGTCCTAAATACCTGGAAAAAAAAAAAAGAAAAAAAAAAAGGGGGGGGGTAAAATAAGAAATCTAGGGGAAACATGGGTTCGAGTTGCTGCAAGTGTGAGAGTGATGCCTGTTTAAATGTTGATGCTAAGTATGTGAAAGGTTTAAACAAAAATAATGTTAAATTTTTGAAAAAGTGGAAGTCGAGCTATGATTTTGATGATACACTGAATAAGAATGCCTGTGCAAAATTGGTTAGAGATTTGAAAAGAGATGCGGGAACTCGAACTAAAAAACAAAGACAATTGGGATTTCCCCAAGCACAAAAATGGTTAGAAGAGGCAAATAAATGAGCTATAAAAGAAAAACAGTGCCAGGAAAAAGAAAAAAATAAATCAAAAGGGATCACTGGTGCCAAGTGGAAAAGTAGCTTTATTTTTAGATAAGGAGGATGAGCATACAGTTTGTGCGGTACAAAGGCAGGCAACTGCCCCACCATATGGGGAAATTGCTGCTGCTGTACCGGCAGAACCTCCTCAATATCAGTCTGAAGATGTGGGATCTGTACAGCAGGGTGGGTTATTGGCTGCTCAAGGAAACGTTATGACCCCTCCAATTTACCCGCAAATTCCCGTAGTACCCAAGGTTGCTTTGCAACAGGTAGACCAACCTATGCAGTTAAGGTCGGGACCAGCAGGGCAAGGCGTTGTGCCATTAAACTTTCTGACCACTCAGAAGCCCTTCCCTTAATACAAGTTGCAAACCCACAAGCAGGGGATGTTGGACAACAACTATTTTAGTTTATCGTCCCTGGGCTAGAGAGGATATAAAACGAGCTATGGATGGTATTCCTCATCCCAAGGTTAATTTTCAAAAGTTTCCTGAGGACATAGTTGGTATGCATTTAAGTTATCATCTAGATGGTTTAGAAGTAGAACAAGTAGTGCGACAAATCCTGGGTCCAGATTGGCACTTAGTTTGTGGTACTTGGACATGTAAGGCAGATGATGGCACTACATTAAAGCATAATTCTGGGGTGTTAGACACGCGAGTCACTGATCTGTTGAAGAGAATTTCTGATAAGTGGCGTCCAAGAGCAGATTGGACTGTAATAAATCAGTGCATCCAAAATGATGATGAATCTGTAGATCACTATATTGTAAGATTGACAGAAGTGTTCAATAACCATTGTGGAATGATGATTCCGCAGGATCAGACTACTACGAACAGCAATTGAAAAACGCTTTTCTTAAAGGTTGTAAGGCTCCGATAAATAGTTTTATAACTAAGCATATGGTTGATCACAGAACATGTAGACTGCAATGTTTGTTTGAATATGCACGGCATGCTGAGTGACATTTCAATTTAAAAAAGAAAAAGAAAGTACAAGTGTTAGCAGTAGGGGATGATGGTGGTATATTTTTGGTACAGGACCAAAGGGGGCAAGGGCACCGTGGTGGCATACAAAAATGTGGGGACCCGAAATGGGACACGTCGTATAAACAGGGTGGACATTCAGAGGAATATGAGGGGAGGTTAAAACGTGGAGAATGTTTTAAATGCGGTAGACGTGGGCACTTTGCTGCTGACTGCGAAGAGTGGCAACATCCCCCACAGCTTACGAACAAGGGCTCCGCATGACTATATGATAGTAAAGGAAGGTGCCAAATTCATTATTGTGATTATTGTAGAGAAGAAGAAAGCGAGAATGATTGTGATGATGATGAGGCAGACACTCCCTGCGATGAATGTCAGGACACCCAGGAAATTAAGGAAGGGCGGGATTGTGACTGTGAAGTCATAAACCTGGCACATTTGGGTATTGCTATGCATCTGGATCAAAAACCCATGATAGAGTTTTTGGTTGAGGGACAGAAAGTGGAGTTTTTATGTGATTCAGGTGCATCGCGTACACTTTTGGGTCCAGCAGTTCTACCCCCGAACTGCAAAACAGATGAGTTTGTCCTTGTGAAAGCGGCAAACGGGAAAATCTATAAGGAACCACTGTCTCATCCTCTATTGTTCACAGATCCGCAAACAAACCAAACTGTTAGGTGTAGGGTAATTATATCGAAAGTTTGTCCAGTTAATTTACTGGGAAAAGATTTGATGCATTTGTTTGGAATAGCGGCAATTCCCACACCTAAAGGCATTGAGGAGAAAAGGTTAGCGGATGGCTTGGTGGTACAAGGAGTACAAGACTTGTTTTACTGGTATAGCCAGGACTTGATTTCAAATGGGCCGGGGAGGGTTGATACAGATTTGATCAACCTAGCTTTAAGTAAATCTAGGAGCGGGTCACCGCAGGTTGCGGCGCACTTACATTGTACTATGTACTACAGACAGGCCCCTGGTCTGGATAAAGAATTTGAAAAAGAATTCTTTAGCCACAAATGTGCAAGGATAATTTTGAATGATATGTTTTGGGATAAGCAAGGTAATACAGTAGTGACCTGTACCTTGACCAAGGAAATGAGTTCTTTATATCGCTCAGGTTATAGCCCACATATTTCAATTACTAAAGCGGTGGGGACACATTGGGTAGATTTGGTGAAAAAGGTAAAAAATTGGGACACAATGTCCGAAAGTCAGTTGAAGGATCAACAGATCCAGGTACAAAGATTAAATTGGGTGACTTGGGCACAACCAAGTGTGCACCTCAGGGATGAGCACCTCAGGGATGACAAAACAGAAATGGCATGACAAATCCTCCTAACTCAAGAGAAAGATAGTGCGTTAAGTGCCTTACCTGTAGATTTATGGTCAAAAGGTAAAGGGGATGTAGGACTAATGAAAACAGCAGGTGAAGTTTGTATAACTCCAAAGTCAGGTTTTAGACCTCGTAAGCACCAATACCCGCTAAGTAAACAAGCAGAGGAAGGAATTAAGCCAGTCATTGAGCAGCTAAAACAGGTAGGAATTCTTGTTGAATGCCCAGATTCACCCTGCAATACTCCGTTGTTTCCTATAAAGAAACCGGATGGGTCATGGAGGTTGGTTCAGGATTTACAAGCAGTTAATTCGGCTGTGATCCCAAGAGTACCGGTGGTCCCTGACCCCTATACATTACTTAATGATTTATTACCTCAGCACAGATATTTTTCTGTCATAGATATAAGCAATGCCTTTTTCTCCATACCACTACATAAGGAGAGTAGATTTTGGTTTGCATTCACTTATCAAGGTAAAAGATACACCTACACCAGATTGCCACAGGGCTATTGTGAGAGTCCGACAATATTCGCACAAGAAATGGCTGAGAATTTAGCTCAGTTTGTTCCCCCAGAGGGAAGCCAGATTCTGTTGTATGTCGATGATATTTTATTGGCCTCACCCATGCAGGAAAGTTGTAGAAAGGATACCCTTGCCCTTCTTAGTTTTTTAGCTGAGCAAGGACATAAGGTAAATAAAGAAAAGTTACAATTGTGGAAAGCACAAGTAAAGTACTTGGGTTATTTAATTTCGCAGGCAGGTAGACAATTGGAGAACAAAAGAAAACAAGCAATTCTTGAGGCACCTATGCCTACGACTAAGCGGGAGATGATGTCGTTTTTAGGTGTGACTAATTTTTGTAGAAGTTGGATCCCTAACTATGCTGAAGAAGTAGGGCCATTGACCGCACTGATCTATGATATTCCCATGATGGCTAAGAATAATATACAGTGGACAAATAAGGCAATACAGGCATTTATTAGAATTAAGCAATTGATAGCAGGATCCTCTGTTTTGGGTTTTCCGAACTATTCTAAGCCGTTTGTACAAATGGTTGATTGTAAGGGAGGATATATGACTTTGGTTCTGGTACAAGTACATGGGGATAAACAGAGGCTGATAGCTTTCTACTCCTCCAGATTAGATCCTGTTGCAAGGGCATTGCCGCATTGTGTTCAAGCTGTAGTGGCAGCCGCCATGGCAGTACAAGCCTCAGCATCATTAGTTTTGTTTCACCCATTACAATTGCGGGTTCCACATTCAGTAGCTACTATACTTTTGCAAGATAAGATAACCTTTTTATCTCCTAGTCGACATTTGTCGTGTATGACAGTGCTGCTGATACAGCCTCATATGACCATAGAAAGATGTACTACTCTTAATCTGGCGACACCTTTGCCGACTCCAGAAGAAGGTACTCCACACGTTTGTTTAGAGAGCATTCATGACAAAGTACTTCCCCGACCAGATTTAATGGATATTCCGTTGATAGATTCTGATCTCGTTTTGTTTGTAGATGGATCAGCAAAGAAAGACACTGTAGGAAAAACACTAGTAGGGTATGCTGTCACCACAGAAACTGAAGTTTTGGAAGCAAAAGGATTGTCAAACATTTATTCTGCACAGGCAGCTGAGTTGGTGGCTTTGACTCGAGCTTGTACCTTAGGGGAGGGTAAAAAAGTGACAATTTATACAGATAGTCAATATGCTTTCTCCACCGTACATGTTTTCGCTCAACTATGGAAGAATAGGGGAATGGTTACTGCGACAGGCAAACCAATAAATCACAGAGATTTAATTTTACAGTTGTTAGATGCAGTGCAACTACCACTTCAGATAGCGATATGTAAATGTTCCGCACATACCAACATGCCCTTGCTGATATGGCTGCAAAAAAGGCAGCTCAAGAAAATGATTTGCTTTTACATGATAATGATTTGGAGCCCGGACACCTCTTAGACTTAGAGACAGTAAAAGTAATGCAAACATTGACGACACAGAAGGAAAAATGTTGTTGGGTAAAATATGGTATCACTCAACAGAGTGGGTTATATAGGGCATCAGATGGCAAAATGGTATTACCCTCAAACCTTTTTAGGTATGCGGCATTGGTTAGCCATGGACCTGCCCATGTAGGAGTACAGACGATGATTCAAATAGTGTCTAAGGTGTTTTGGTGTAAAGGGTTTTCAACTTATGCAAATCAATTTTGTTTATCTTGTTTATTATGTGCAAAGTATCATGCTCAGGGGGGAGTTAAGAAGTCTCAGCAGGCATTCCCTACCCCTCCGTATCCATTCCACACACTCTGTATGGACTTTATTGAATTGACACCCTCAGAGGGAAAAAGGTTCTGTTTGGTCATTATTGATGCTTTTTCTAAATGGGTAGAAGCTTTTCCAGTGAAGCATCCGAATGCACAAACAGTAGCAAAGCTTTTGACTACAGAAATAATTCCCCGATTTGGCCTACCAAGACGCATTTACAGTGATAATGGGTCTCATTTTGTTAACCAGATTGTTCAGAAATTGGGTCAAGTGTTTCAAATTGATCTCAAAAATCATTGTGCTTACCATCCCCAATCAGCTGGATTGGTGGAAAGACACAACAGTGTCTTGAAAAGTAAGCTCCGCAAACTAATGGCAGAAACACATAGGTCATGGACTGCATGCCTTCCGTTGGCACTCCTGTACATGCGAATCTCACCTTCCTACAAAGGACTTACACCATTTGAACTTTTGTTTGGGAGACCATATTACGTCCCACAGTGGCAAGGATTGTTGCCAGCGGAACGTGAGGGGGGTGAGGATCTAGCGGATTATATGAAGAAGCTGCTAAATGTCAAATCTCTTGTAACCAATGACTCCTTTGCAGATTCCAGAAATGAAACCTTGTTAAGCATGGCACCGGGGGACTGGGTGTGGATCTGAATTGTGAAGAGAAAGAATTGGTCATCCCCCAGGTGGGAAGGCCCATACCAAGTACTTATCTCGACACCTACGGCTGTAAAGATCGCTGAGAGGACTTCGTGGATTCATATCACCCACTGTAAAAAACTCAAGGCTCTTCCTTCTGCCATTGATATTGGTCAAACTCCACCGGACTTCTGAGCGCAAAGTCTGGCTACAAAGAGGGATTAGCCCAATAGGGGTTAGTTCGTCTGAAACCACTGAAGAAACCAATGGCGCAAGGTAGTCCTTAGGGAGGATGGCCATGTTCAACTGGTACTTAAACTGTCACATGATGATGATTTTGGTGGTGAAAGTAAATATGTCCATACGAGAAGGAACAGTTGCAAGAGAAAAAGGAATGGTGGTGCTGCAAGCGCAAACAGGTGTTACTACTGTGTTTAAGGTGAAACTTTGTGAAGGAATTTTGGACTGTTCTAAATGGAACAATAATACTTTCTTGACTCGTGCAAAATACTTGTGCAATAGAGACTGTATGTCCTGGTCAAGTGTTTGGTGGTCAACAGATGTGAATGGATGGGAAACAAGTGGTGCAGTGATACCAGAGAAAGATAAAAGCAGGCAACAAAGAATAGAAATTGCGCATTTCCAAGGTACCGGAGTAGTTACTATAACCATTGTGTCACCACAAGAAAGTGGTTCAGGAGTTTATGGAATCGGAGTATCTCTTACAACTCGAACTGATCCTTTGGGGACCCTCCAACTTAAAGTACAAAGCCTTAAGAATGCTACAAATAAAGCAGATTTTGCCTTCACAAAAGAAAAACAATTGTTACTCGAGACGGGATTCGTACACCATAATGAATGGTTATCTTGGGTTAGATATAGTACCCGAGAAGCACATCGTGAGAACTGTATTTCTTGTGCTGAAGGTAAACAGCAATTAGCAACAGTCCCATTGATGCAAGATGAAGGTAACCTAACGTGTCTGTTGAAATTATTCTTCAACAAAACTGAAGATAAATGCAAAGATGAAACTCAGCGTTTTCCAGTCATAAGCAAAGTTGAGAAACTGCCTGCAGCGATTTCCTATCCAGGTTCATATATGTGCATTTCCAGAGATGGCACAGGGAAAAATTATGGCAATATGGGACAGAACTATTGCAATGTTACTGTGAATGGCAATGGGAATCCATTTCTGGAGAACCAAACTCATAGTTTAGCAGATGTATGGTGGTTATGTGGAGACAACAAACTCAGATCAAGGCTTACGATTCCCTGGAAGGGAACTTGTGCACTTGTAAAGTTAATTCTACCATTCTACATTTTCCCAGTTCCAGCAAGCAATTTCGTAAGAGAACTTGAAATAAAGCCAAAGTGGTGGAATAGGCAAAAAAGAGAGGCACCGAAGCAATCTTTCGATAACGGTGTCTACATCGACAGCATTGGCATACCAAGAGGCGTACCTGATGAATACAAAGCAATAAACCAAATAGCAGCTAGTTTTACATCCATCTTTGTCTGGATTCAACCTAATAAGAATGTGGACTGGATCAACTACATAGGTTCATAGGTTCATACTAGGCTATCTGCCCTAGGGCATTTATAAGCCTAGCCAGAGTGTGTATGGCTTTCGCCACCCATTTTAAATTAATTTTGCTATGCCCTTTTTCGAGGTTAGTATACTGTGCCTCTGTCTAACAGTGACACAGAAGTGATACCCGGGGTAAACCTACGATCTCCCATCCACTCATCAAGATTCCTCTTGAAGAGAGTCAATGAGGGACTCTGCCTAACCTGGACTGGGATTTTATTCCAGAGTGAAGGGAGCCTCTGGGTTATGAATCTGTCCCTCCAGCATGTCCTATTTATTTCAGTGCTGAGGTTTAAGTCCCTCGAGCGCGTAACTCGATGGGATTTGGATTTTCTGAGGTGCAGCATGTCCATTAATTCCGGGTTGGACATGGCTTTATACGTCAGGCACAGATTGCCTCTGAGCAGGCGGTATGCCACTGAGTAGAGCTGGAGTTTCTTTAACCGGGCAGCATACGGCATCTGTTTGAGCCCCTTAATCCTCTTGGTGAGGTACTTTTGGGGTCTTTCCAGTTGCTGCAGGTGTCTGGTAAGGTACATCCCAAAAGGGGCATTGTACTCAATTATGGGCCTGATGAGGGATGAGTAAAGAGGCACGATGACCTCGACTGATCTAGATGTGAATCCCTTCATGATTAGGTGGGCTATATAAAATGTTTTTCTAACCACTTTGGCCACGTGGTTGTCAAATGAGAGATTGCTATCAACTTGGGTCCCCAGGTCCCTAATTACTTCTTCTGTACTTAATGGATTACCACCTATGTGGTAATTTGTGGGCACTTTGTTTTTGCCAAAGGGGATGACTATACACTTTTTGGCATTTAGCTTGAGGCCATGGCTCTGGCACCAGTTGTCTGTTTCTATGAGGCCCTTTTGGAGGATGCTTGTGTCAGCTGGAGAGTCTATTATGGTGCCCAGTTTGCAGTCATCTGCGAACTTGGTCAGCCACAGTCCTTCCATGTTGGCCTGTACCTCCGAGAAATATATACCGAACAAGAGAGGTCCCAAGACTGAGCCTTGTGGGACGCCACTTGTAACTGGTTTGGAGTCTGACATGGCTCCAGCTATTCTAACCATGTGGGTTCTGTCCTTGAGCCAGTTTGCAACCCATCTAGTGACATAGGGGTTTATATTTAAGTGGGTGAGCTTATCTATAATGCCCGAGTGGGGTATTGTATCGAAGGCTTTTGCGAGGTCCAGGTAGGCTGTGTGGACCACCTTCCCCTTGTCAATGGCCTTGGTGACTGTTTCAAAGAAATCAACCAGGTTTAAGAGGCAGGATCTGCCCTTAACAAAGCCGAACTGGGTAGGATCCAGTGTCTGTAGGTCCCCAATATCTTTATTTATAAGGTCCATGATGATCCTTTCCATAGCTTTGCAGACCAAGCTAGTGAGACTTATGGGGCGATAGTTTCCAGAATCTGTTGAGGCACCACCTTTGTGGAGAGGGACCACTGTTGCTGTACGCCACTCTTTGGGTACATATCCTGTAGTAAGGCTGAGATTGAACAGTAGTTTTAGGTTTGGGTTTAGCTCTTCTTGGAGTTCATGTAGAACGCAGCCCGGGACACCGTCTGGTCCCATTGATGCTGTGTTTCTTGCTTTGGAGAGGGCAGCTCTTACCTGAGCATCTGAGATGTTAGGGGGGGGCAACACTCTGCTGGGATAGATATTAGCCCTTTTGGTGGGGAAGGGGGGGGAGTTTGGGCTGAACCTGTCAGCTAGGATGTTGGCAATGTCTGTGGGTTCGGTGTATTTTTTTGTCATTTTGGACTAATTCTGAGCATATCTGGGAATTCCCACCCAGGTTCCTAACATAACTAAAGAAAGCCTTGTGATTATCCTTAGTGTCCTGTGCAATTTTTCTCTCGAAGCTGGCCTTAGACGATTTTATGAGTGCCCATAGTTTTTTGCTAATACTGATCAGAGATGCCTTCCCTTTTGGGATTTTGCTCTGTCATGTAGTAGCTTCCTCCTTCTATTGTATAGTTTGTTTATGGCTGGGGTCCACCAGACAGGATGTCTGCCTTTGGAGGATTGGGTCTTGGTTTTATTTGGGATTGCATGATCCATGCATTCCTGAAGGTGTTCATAGAATGCGTTTATAAAGGATTTTGTGGTCTGGGCAGATTATCCACAGGCCCGGGGGCTTTGAAGGATTCCACCTCAGTTTTGAGGAGTGTGAAATTTGCTTTAGAGAAATTTTTCACTGTGGTTTTCTGGGCATGGGGTGGGGTCGGGATGTGAATATCCAGTGAGATTAGTTTATGGTCTGATCTTACCAGTGAGGGATACACTTCTGGTCTGGAGCATAGAGTCCCCATGTTGGTGATGATCAAGTCCAGTATGTTTTCCCCTCTTGTGGGAGTGGTAACAAGTTGTTCCATAGCATTTGAGTTTATAAATTCTAGGAACCTTTGGGCTAGGGTGTTGGAGCTAGAGTAATGCTCCCAGTCTATAGATGGGTAGTTGAAGTCACCCAATATAATGGTGTTTGGAGAGATCTTCATATTTTACAGTGGTCTCAGGAAGGCCGAGTGGGGTTCCTGGGTTTGGGAGGGTGGTCTGTAGCAGGCTATAAACTGGAAGGCAGTTTTACCCACTGTTAGTTGCACATGGATAGTCTCTGATGCTTCGTGCTGTGCCACCAAACTGGAGGTGTGGGTATCTTTGACGAATATTGATACTCCCCCTCCTTTTGTGGTTCGGTCCAAGTTTTGGGGCTGAAAAGCATGGTATGAGGTATAACCTGGTAGTGCTGGGGTGCTCTCGAGAGCCTTGAACCAGGTTTCTGTTACTGCACAGATATCGATGTTCTCCATGCTAAGGAGAGTTTCGAGTGCGTGCATCTTGAGGTTTAGACTTCTGGCGTTGAGTAGCATTACTCTTAGTTTCTTATCCCTTGTGATACCTATGGAGGTGGGTTTGTATTTTGAGCCTTGCCTAATAAAGGCAACAAGAGCCTTTGCCAATATCCGAAAGCCCACGGTGACAGGTGCAAGCCGTCCCTAGCGAAGCATCGTGGCTTGTCGAGCATGTCATCCCAGGCTGACAGGCATTGGATCCCCTTTGAATGACACCAATACTTAAGCCAATTGTTGAAATTGAAAATCTTGTCTTCATACTGTGGCATCATTCTTGGTGAGGGTAAGATGCTACTCAAGGTCAGGGTCATACCGGCCTGGGCTACATGCTCAGAGAGCTCCTCTATGTCTCTTTTCATGTAGTCCAGGGAGGTACGTCTCAGGTCATTCACACCAGCATGGAGAATGACTGAGTCATATTTGTACTTGCCTTGGAGTGACCTGAGTGCTTGTGTTATGTGGCGGATCCTAGCGCCCGACAGGCAGCTCACCGTGACCTTCTCCTTGTGCAGCCTGGTGAGCGGGACGTCAGTATGCCTGATGATAGAGTCACCTATTACAAGTGTATCAGGTGTGTTGTTTAGCCTTAAGGGCTGTGACTGTTCGGCACACTGGCTTTGTGAGCTATGTGTTGCACGTGTTTTGTTTTGGGGTAGCGGTTGCTTGGGTGTCTGCTTTGGAGGTCTCTGCTGCTTAGGCAGATTTTTATTTAGAGCCTCCAGGTATGTTTTTGTGTGTTTATGTGTTTGGTTTGCTGTCGTGGTAGGTCTATGTGAGACTGGAATTGTAGTGAGTGTGGTTTCCTTCTCCTCCTGACTGGTTGCGCCAGTACTGAGTTGAGAGAGCTTAGCCTCCAGTTTGGCTATATGGTTGCATCTCTCACATGTGTTGGAATTTGCTGTGAGGAGGAGAGGGTTGTCTGTGTACATTAGGCAGTTGTAACATTGCCTCAAGATTCCCAGGTTCACCAGCTGGACCGGAGAGGAGATTGACAACTGACCTTTGGACATGCTAGAATAGTATTGGGAATTCCTTTATAATTGAAAAAAGGGCCAATGGGGAACAAGTTACTCAAGGGGAGTTTGTGAGGGTGTAGTGCTTTTAATTTTTTAGTGCTGACTTATATAACTGCTTTAGTGAGCAAGTGCTAGGCTTTAGCGTAGGAATAGGGTGTTTATTATGAGAACTAGATCAGTTCCAAGGCTCAAACCCAAATAAGCGGCGCTGCTCGATGCCGCACTATGCACAAAATCACGCAAAGCCACGCTACAGCGTGTTTTATACAGGCGGACTTGAAAGAGCTAGAAAATGGCCCAAAACAGCCAACAGATTACCAGATTCCTGCGCTGGGAATACTCCTCCAGGGACAGATAGGCTGCTCCGAGCTCCCCACTGCCACTGGTGAACAAAGAAGCCTCCCTCTATCCAAGAAAGGAAATGGCAACACAGAAACTTTCCAAAAGTCCAGAATACAGCAAAGCCTGTATTTGGACTACTCTAGGTCAGGAAAGACGGGAAACAAGGATAACTTTTTTTTTTGTTTGTTTTCTTTTTTGCAACAAACAGCAGGAAATTGCAATAAATATGTAACACAGGCTAGCGCACTTGAGTGTGTAGCCTCAACAAGTAAATGCAACAAACAGGACAAACTTTAAAAGTGCAGGTGCAAAAACAACTTTAGACAGTTTAAAACAGTTCAAGAAGCAAAAATATTTGCAGTTTAGCTAGATCGGACAGTCACCCAGGTAGTAGCAGGAAAAAACACTTTTATCAGGTTAGCAGTCGCTCTTTTAGCCTCTCTGCTGCTAGCACCACTCTGCAGGACCACAAGGAGCTTGGCTGAGTAGTAACAAGCACAAAAACCTCGCCAAAGCGGGTTTTATACAGGGGGATTTGAAAGAGCTAGAAATTGGCCCAAAATGGCCAATAGACTACCAGATTCTTGTGCTGGGAACACTCTTCCAGGGATAGATAGGCTGCTCTAAGCTCCCCACTGCCACTGGTGAACAAAGAAGCCTCCCTTAATCCAAGAAAGGAAATGGCAATACAGGAACTTTCCAAAAGTCCAGAATACAGCAAAGCCTGTATTTGGACTACTCTAGGTTAGGAAAGATGGGAAACAAGGATAATTTATTAATTTATTTATTTACTATAACCAGCAGCGTTTTGTGAACTATACCAAAGATGCATTGAAAGGAATTGCTGAACAACTGGAGGCCACTTCGCAGGTGGCATGGCAGAATCGAATTGCGTTGGATATGCTCCTGGCAAAAAAAGGAGGAGTTTGCAAGATGTTTGGGACTTTCTGTTGTACATATATTCCAAACAACACTGCGCCTGATGGAAGTATCACTCGAGCTTTGAAAGGTTTGGAGATGTTATCCGAAGAATTGGCAGAGAACTCTGGGGTAAATAATCCCTTTACAGATTTTCTACAAGCGTGGTTTGGAAAATGGAGTCATCTCATCAGCAGTTTCCTGGTGTCCGTTGGAGTCGCTGTGGCTATCGTGGTGGTATGTGGTTGTTGTTGTATACCCTGTATCAGAGGTCTTCTACAAAGACTGGTTGATACTGCTGTTACAAAGACGATGGATCAGCAATTGCAACAGACTGGTGAAAGTGTACAAAAAGAAAATAAAGAGTGCACCATCAGCTGAAATACGAACTTGTCAGCAAATAACTCCAATTAGCAGTCTATTGAGAAAGGTTTCGTTTATTCCAAATAAACAGGAGCTGCAGCAAGTCATAAAAGTTAGCGCTTTCGCGTTGACACCCAACGCTTCTTCACGTTTATTTGGAATAAACGAAACCTTTCTCAATAGACTGCTAATTGGAGTTATTTGCTGACAAGTTCGTATTTCAGCTGATGGTGCACTCTTTATTTTCTTTTTGTACATGACTCTGACTTTTGAATAAGAGTGCTTTACCTGGCAGATTGTGTTCTTTTTTCAGTTATTGTAGACTGGTGAAAGTGAATACATTGAAATGTGACTTTTTGCAAATCTTTTTGAAGTTTAAAAATTTGTCTTGCCAATGAGGTAATGTATGCAAAGAAAAACTTAGTTTTTACCATATATTGCTGAAATAAAAGACAAATAAAAGTGTTTTCAGGGGGGAAATGTTAAGAGAAAAAGTTTTAAAAACATACTGTTATTTGTCTTTTTCCTGTTCTTGCAAAGTGAACATGTTATTTGTTAGGATATGCCTATCAAAGATGGGCCTCATCTGTGAACAAAATGAATGATATCTGTTTTCTGCATTTCAGAATAAAGAGATTTGGTTATAGCTCAGTGAAGCCTGGGATAAGGACGCACGGCCGAGTAAGAGTTAATTTACTAGGGCAGGTTGTGTGTCCTGGAAAATTTGAGCTACCGTTGTTGAATTGAACATTTTGTACTTCTTGAACATTCTGTACTAGCTGTGGGTTTGAGGTAATTTGTGATAAACATGTTTTTCCTATATGTTTTTCATAGCCAACTATCAACTGTCAGAAATGTAACAAAAAGTTGTTTTGCTTGCAGTATAAAAGTTGATGTCAGTAAACAAGATGATCAGATCAGAGGAGATCAGATCAGTCCAGACCGGACATTTTGGCCAACATGCTGTGTAATGTGGTTAGCTGCTAATAAAGGAAAATTCATTGCCTGAGGCAGGTGCGACTCGTTTGAATTTTTTCTTCTGACAGGTTGTGCGTCAGGGCTGGTAACTCGGCACGTAAAAATCAACTACCAATCATTAGTGGACCGGAGTTCCGCTGTGGCGACCCCTAACTGGGAAAAGCCGAAAGACACAAACAAAGATGGGGAAGGTACTAATGAATGGTTAAGGAAGAAAAGTTGCAGGTGTAGACAGACGACACATAGGTCATGCTCAGGACATGCCTGAAACCTTTATAGATTCAGATGATATTTTCATTTACCATCTCCTATTGATAAAGCTTGATTTTTTTCACCTATCTGGAACCTTTAGAATGTAGTCCTCATGTGTGATTTTCCAGACATGATTGGTCTTTGTTTTTAAACTATTTACGTTATTTAAAAAATACATCCCTTTGAGGTTATTAAATGCATATATTTTTAAATGCATTTAATGTTATTTTGATGATTGAGCACTATTGTTACAAATAGCTTGATTTACAAGTTGTTGACCTCAGAACTGTTTGAGGTGCCTAGGGATGCTCAGATATCGGAAAAAAGTACTGATAGTGACCTGAAGCAGTGCCACCCTGACCTGCTTTGACAAGTGGAGACAGATGTTCAGGAGATGATGCCAGACATGTACTATACCTTTGTCTTCTGGTGCCTTAATCATTGATTGTGTATACTTAACTGTGTATATTTTGATTTTCAGCACTGGTGAGTAGTTCTAGAACATGGTTGGCTGCCATAGAAGGTGACAGCGCTTCGTCAGGCAGCAGGGTATGTATGTATCTCCTGTCAGTCAGGTTCACATCTACACTGATGTCATTCTTATACATATGTCTGATGATCTTTTCTCATTCTGTCATCTGTGTTCAAGTTCATTTGAGGAGGACAAGAAGGAGCAGTCTAGACCACCTTGATCTCCACCAGCCAATGCATTTGGTACTGGGTTGTCAATGCCAGTTGCTGAGAAGTGGGGGGGGGGGGTAAAGGCTTCTCTGCTAGAGATGATAAGGTAGAGTCACTGGTGCTACCTCTGTTTGCCTCCTCTTCTGAAATAAGAGACTGGGTCTCCCAGAAAGCTCCTTATTAAAATGCTAGGACTTACAATGCAAAGTCATGAAACAAAAACAAAAAAAAAAAACACTGAAAATACAGGAGAATAGTGAATATTGAATTTATTTCTTCTCCTTTAAACTTTTTTCTGCAGGGGCAAGTCCCCTGCACCTCCGATGTTGAGGGAATAACCCCCACACCTCTGAACTTATATATACCAACTCCTAGACTGCCATACTTCAGTGAAAAGGTAATATTTTGAGAAACAGTAATCTCAGAACCCTGGATTTTCAGCCCTTCAGTTTCCACATTCCAAGACTCTGTATTGTGAGTCTTAGAAATTCAGTTACTCTCCCAGCATGAGGTGAGGAAGCCAATCACTGCTGAGGTGCATCAACAACTGTATGCCCACATAGGAAACATCAAACTCCTTTTTCTTTTGCTGGTCAAGTTGGCCAACTAAGAAGCCTGAGCCACTGGGCCTCCAAATGAGCAATCAGTCTACAATATCAACAACCAGAGTGAGTGATTTCTGGGTTTGTTATCCTTTAGGCTGGCCTTGCCAACTATGCCAGGAACACACCCAATCTCCATCTTGATGTTTTCCATCCCTTAAGCATCATTTTCAATTCCTTTTTGATATTCCATCTCTCCCCATCACCACGTGTCCACATTCTATCTGTATGTATGCATCCACCAATTATTCTTCCCACCTTTTGTGTGGATACTGCCTCTGTCTGTCTGTGCTCTGTGTTTCTCTGTCTACACCTATGACTTTTCTTCCCTAACCATTCATTAGTACCTTTCCATCTGCCTTTATTTTGTAAAACTTACCTTCCTCCTCTCCCACCTATCATAATTTATAATCTGCCCTGCTTCCTGTTCTTCCATGTCTCACTTTTCTGTCCAGCCCATTTCCTCCTCATTGATATGCTGAACAGGATTGCCAGTGTGCTGTACATACCCCACATTGGTCTTTCTCTGATCTTGTGCCAGGTGGGTGCTTGTTCCAGGTAAACTTCACTATATTGTGAGCTTGAGTGCACACTGACTGTGCAGTGTTATGTGCGTGTGTGCACACTGACTGTACAGTGCTATGTGTGTGTGTGTACACTGAGTGCACAGTGCTGTGTGTGTGTGTGTGTGTGTGTGTGTGTGTGTGTGTGTGTGTGTGTGTGTGTGTGTGTGTGTGTGTGTGTGTGAGCACTGACTGTACAGTGCTATGTGTGTGTGTGTACACTGAGTGCACAGTGCTGTGTGTGTATGTGTGTGTGTGTGTGTGTGTGTGTGTGTGTGTGTGTGTATGTGTGTGTGTGTGTGTGTGTGTGTGTGTGTGCACTGACTGTACACTGCTATGTGCGTGAGTGCGCACTCACTGTACATTGCTATGTGCATGAGTGCACACTGACTGTACAGTGCTAGCATCCCTTAGCTGTGACATCTGTCACATCAGACATGTGTGCTTCTCTAGTGCTGTTCACGTCATGCTGCAGCCAGCACTGCATATCCCATTGCCACTGCACCTTTATTTTTGCATTCACTATTTTGGTTGATATTCAGAAGCTATCCACTACCTAATATATATTAAATTAGCTCTGCAGTGCTTTGCACAGTGACCATCTCAAATTTTAGCACTAGGTAGCTGAATCCCATCCAATGATTCATAATTTATAAAATGTTTTCCGCCTTACACAGAAGGATACACAACTAGACACAACACATATGTAAGTGCATGAATTCATCTCTACACATTGACATACTCACAACAAGAAGGGCTGATTGCACGATCCCCAGTATATTGCTTCTTGCTTGACTTTGCAGCTGCTATCAGTACTTAGAAACCCTGACAAATTCAGAAGTTTGCATTTAGCCATCACTGAGTAGCACTGGACTGACAAGCAGCTTTCTCTGTGTAGAAGCATAATATGGACATTTTACAGTTAAATATTTATTCATTATTACTCTTCGTCATCAGGAAGATGCCTATCAAATAAACCATTTGGCAGACAAGTACCTCATTCTTCCTTG
This sequence comes from Protopterus annectens, assembly GCF_019279795.1. NCBI lineage: Eukaryota > Metazoa > Chordata > Ceratodontiformes > Protopteridae > Protopterus > Protopterus annectens. The sequence goes on from NC_056732.1 coordinate 1,387,139,880, forward strand.
TATGCCTTGAATAGTGCAAAATAGCATGGTGGTGTGGTTAAATGTTGTGATGGCTACTGAAATACAATGCATGTAAATAAAGTATTGCTAAACTCACAAAACTTCTTTCTTTATTGCTTCAGCTTAGAAGTTACAATACCAATCAATAAAATAAAGTATTACAATAGTAACATAAATTATTTATTTGCTGTTTCAGTTTAAAGGTTGCAACACCAATCTAGTTCACAAAATGATCCTAAAAATACAACATATGAATTTAGCTATGCAATGTCATTTATAAGTATATTATATCCATCCATCCATCCATCCACAACCCCTTTTTCCCATTTTTGCACATGTTGTCATGGTGTCACTTCAACAGTGACAATCATCTGATACACTTCTCTAACATTTAAAATCAAGTAACACATAATCAATCTTCTTCTTTCGGCTTTTCCCAGTTAGGGGTCACCACAGCAGATCACCTATCTGCTCATGATTGGCAGTAGAGTTTTACAGTGTCAAGTTGCCAGCCCGGCACCCAACCTTCCACGGAAGGCACACACATGCACACACTCATGCCTAGGGCCAATTTAGAGTGTCCAATCCACTTACAGCATGTCTTTGGGATGTGGGAGGAAACCGGAGCACCCGGAGGAAACCCACGCGACCACAGGGAGGATATGCAGACTCCTCACAGAAGGCACCCCAGCCGAAGATCAAACCAGAGAACCTCTTGCTGTGAGGCGACAATGCTACCACTGCACCACAGTGGCTGCCCTAAGTAACAGATAATCAATATGCACTAGAATTGTTTTCCAACCATGTTAATTTAAAGTGAGGAAATTGCTGCCTTAATTTGATGCCCTGACCCCAGTAAGATATGAAAAGACGAGCTGATGATGACAATAGCATGAAAGAATTCCTGAATCTAAATGAAACCAGCAATTCCCAGGAAATAAAGACAGAAGTAAAAAAAGGCTATGTTCTAATAACAAAGTCAGAGATACCATAACAAGTTATAACCTTTATAACAGGGGTGTCCAACCTTTTAGTTTGCCGGGGCTGCATTGAGTGAACAGAAATGGTCTTGGGGCCGCATATAAAATATATCATATTGTTAACTCTTTTGTTGCTGTGGAAGACCACAGTCGAACTCCTGGCTGTACTGTAGGTGCATTTGAACAATGAATAAATGTAATAAATGCCTAATATTTGCCTTAAAATTCTAATTCTCATTCTAATTCTAATTCTCTAATCTAACAGTTAACTCTAAAATCTTAGTTAATATATATATATATATATATATATATATATATATATATATATATATATATTTTTTTTTTTTTTTTTTTTTTTTTTTTTTACAAATAAATAGATATTTACTACAGCACTAGCATTTCTCACTGGGAAAACCACTCCAGCAGTCCAACTATGTAAAATGTCAACATCAGCAGTCCTACAATACTATACGCCACAAAAATAACCCAACAAATTTGCAATAAAGTAAAGAATTCACATTACTGACTTAATAAAACAATTCTGAATAAGCTACAAGAGGGTCTCACCCAAACAAATAACTGGTGCCAGAAATATGGCCTCAAGCTTAATGCTAAAACATGCATCATCATCCCCTTTGAGGAGAGTGATGTCCCCACAAATTATCACATTAATAACAATGTTGTAACCACGCAATCAGTCGTATGGTACTTGGGCACCCAGGTTGATAGAAACCTGACTTTTGACCACCACGTTGTCTCCGTTGTATGGAAAGCTTTTTACTTGGCCCACTTCATTAGTAAGGGTATCTCATCCATTGACAAGGAGGTCATAACATCCATGTATTCTTCCATTATAAGAGCCATTATTGAGTGCAATGCCCCTTTTGGCATGTGCCTCAGCAAAACACCCTGCCAAAAGAAAGACTACAACCATTTCTGACAAAAAAGGTCAAAGGACTAAGTTCACTTAGTTATCCAAACAGACTAAAAAGCTTCTTGCTTTCCTCTGTCTCTCACTGGCCCCTATAAATTTCATCACTGGCTTGCTTTCCAGGCTAAGAAAGATCCTGCCTTAAGAGACTTCCTCTACCTCAGAAATACTGGTTATATTTAAAACGCTCGCTACAAAGACCACAGCCTTCACTGCAACATAAACACACCACTTTGTATGGACAGGTTCTTGACACAAAAACCTTCAACTTCTGTAAAAAGCTCCTCTCATTATCAAACAATGTAGTTCAGCAACATGACAACTGGATGGCTGGATGGATAGCCAGAAATGTAGTCCTTGGGTAAGTAGCATAGCCTTGATCAAACCAGATGGAAAATCCACATACTAACCTTTCCCAGCTGGATGGCTAAGATCTAATATTGGTTACTCAAGTCTACTTGCCCAAGAAGAGGGGCCTGTTTAACTAAGAATTCCATTTGCAAAAATATATTCAGTATACATATTAAATCTCGCTCTCTTACAGACACACACACACACACACACACACACACACACACACACACACACACACACACACACAAAAAAGAAGCCCCTACTTGTAAAATAGGCAACCTCAGTAATCACATGACCCCCACTCACTGAATGAAATTGTCAGGAAGTCAAAATATCTGAAAAAAAATCATAATAGAGATGGATTCATCCATGCAATTTCCCACCACCAAAAGGACCATCAATAAATCAATAAACAACTGCTCGGCAAAAGTAAATCAATAAGAAAACCAATGCTACATACTGGTGTAAACATATAACTTGTGTCAAACCCAGGTTAATCCATACCAAAAGACTGTTTCAGAGCTTCAGCTATGTACAAACAACTTTCTACTGAAAAATTGTTAACACATTGATATTTGCCTTGCTGTAATTATAACTGTAAAAAAAAATGTTTTTATGTTTATAGAATTTCTGTACCTCAATGATTCTCACTGTTACGAGATGTAATCTCTGCCATATTGTGCGAGTACTACATCCATGATTTGCTGTCTGTCTCTCTCATGTATTGTATTATATTGTTTTGTGTTATTTTTGGAGCTTTTCTCCCCGGGCCTCCGCTGAAAATGGACCTGTGTCCAGTCAGACTTTCCCGATAAACAAATGTAAAATAAAATATTTTGGATTGCCTCCAATCTAAAGCCATTTGACATTTAGACATTTTAATTTGTGCAGAAGTAATTCACAGACTGACATGTTTACTGAGCTGTAATGCTGACCTTCGCTTTTGTAAAAAACAAATTCCCCAGACTTTGTCAATAGCTCAAAGGGTAGAGAGGATTATTTGTTATTTATTATGTATTTATTTTTGGAAAACATCTTTAAAACTGTTAAATTGATTACACACCCAGAAACATAGAAAAGTTATTGTGATATGTAAACCACAGACTGCTGCAAGAAATCAGAGTCACATTAGCACTCTATGCTTACTTCCGAACCGATGAATCATACCTGTCAATTCCAAAAGAAGTTTGTTTGTTTGTGTCTTTCGGCTTTTCCCGGTTAGGGGTCGCCACAGCGGAACTCCGGTCCGCTAATGATTGGCAGTAGAGTTTTACATGCTGGCTTGCCGGGCCTAACGCACAACCTTCAGTGAAGGAATGCCCATTCACACATGTCGCCACACAGAAGACGCTCTAACTGAGAATCGAATGGGCAACGTCTAACTGTGAGGCGACAACGCTACCACAGCACCACCACCGCAGCCAATTCCAAAAGAAGTAAAGTAGCTTAATAAGAAGGTTATTTGCAAGGCTACATGGCATTTTATATTGGAAATAAGCAGAGATATTAAAAAGATTCTGTTTCTCATAATTATGCCGAAAAGTCTTCCAAGGTAAACACAACCTTCTGATTTAGTATGGAACCATACCTCTCAACCTTAGAGCAATAAATCTGGACAAAGCGAAAAACAAAAGTGGGACACAGGCCCAAAAATAGTTATGCATTACAGACACCATTGAAACAACTGTAGCTGCAAACATTATACATCACTTATAATCTTTCTATCCCATCATTGTCAGTTAAACATTATATGGCTCATTCAGTCCTGCCTTTTTTTGCAACAAAGAAAACCATGCTTTGAAATGACAAATGCATTAAAAATAATAAATAAAACACATTGCATCAACATCCTGCAACTTCCTACCTGCGAGCAACCAAAGAGCTATCACTGAAACTAGGACTGCTTATTTCCCTAGAATGACAGCTCTCCCTAATTAAGTCTAATGGTATACAATCTACCAGGATCTGGACTACCTGAAATAAATTAAATTATGGCCTGTACATTGAAATCACACTTTGTTTAATTAAACTATATTTCTAAGTCCACTTAAATTTTTTCAGTAACATCCCAATATCCATTTCCAGGTGAATATACAAGACATTGGCAGTGGTAGACTTGGCATCCTTCAGAGCCCCACAGGCCCACGCTAAATATTGCTAGCATTGTCCATTAAATGTAAATATCCATCCACTGTAAATGTCAAGAAGCTATGTCTTAAAAAATCTACTTTTGGCATGCGTACCCAAGTATCAGGTTTTGAAACAAAGAAACATATTTTCCACAGTCCGTAAGCCTCTGTCTTTAATAATCATCTACTGTTGCAGCACTCCTAACACATAAGCACACACATACACACTAAAACCCCCAAAATTTAAAAAATGACATTGTGCCCACTTGATTTGCCAGTATTGATGATCCACCAAAGCTATGCTTACTGTTGTACCACATGTACCATTGCTTAGAACCCACCAATGAAAAAACAGTACTAGGTGCAAGCAGTACTAGGTGCTTTTTTGTTTGTCTGAAAAAACAATGCAACTTTATATGCTACAGTCCCACATAGTCAATCCACTACTGACCCATTAACCCTAGGCTGCTGTCTCATTCTTACTCCCTGGAATTGCATTACCTTGGATGACTACTTTTATTTCCTAAGCAAAAGACAGAAATTGGAAGATGAGGCAAAAATCCAGACATTCTTAGAAAATCCATACAGTTAAGAGGTATGAATTCATGTTCAAACAACACTCTCCCTGTCAGGAAAGCCGTAATTTAATGTGTCTACTTTTAATGTACGATATATTTGTAAGCTAACTTGTTTGTGTTCAGTAGGTAGACTGATCTTTGTTAGCCTCTTTCTGCATGCGTCTCTCTCTGTCATGCACACATATACACTCATATACACACACACACACACACACACACACACACACACACACACACACACACTCTTCTTCTACTTTCACGCACACAATTCTGCTTTCATGCATGCACTCACTCCGTACTTACCTATTAACACAGGTAAGTGCTGTCCCTTTAAAAGGCAACAGCGGCAAATCCATACACGTGTTTCTTTTCAGCAAGTACACACACACACTGATTGTTCTGTGCAAAATAATGGCGTAAACGCACTGACCCCTTTTTGGCACAAAAACAAAACTAGAAGAGTGCTTTGGCGCATGCGTACACCGACATTAGCGTTACAGGTCACGGGAGCAGAAAACACAAAGCAAAAAAGTGTTTTGGGGCATGCGTACATCAATGTTGCAGTTAGAGGTTGAGGGCCGCATGGAAGAGCTCTGAGGGCCGCATGTGGCCCGCGGGCCGCTGGTTGAACACGTCTGCTTTATAAGATAAATTGATAAAGCAAGACAAATTTGTCCATAGGAACAACCTGACAGACATTGCTGTAGGATCTGTTCTGGTCATCATCAGCTAGAAGTCCTAATTCAATGTACACTACCTTTGAATCACTGCCTCCACAGGAACATGAAAAAGTGTAATGTAGATTTGTTCAACTCTGCCGCAAAGCCTATGATTGATCATATTGATTCTTCATCTAGGTAGTGCAGCTTCATATTTCAGTTGTTTCCCTTAATACCTTAAACAGACTGGCCTTTCTGTGCAGAAGATGAATTAAGTTCCCCAACCTCCCTTAGACAGCATCAAAATGAAGACTTTATTTATGATCCCATTATGAGGCATCTAAACATAATTCAAAGAGGCATGGAACAATGTATATTTCTAAATCCTTCATAACCCTGTCTTCCATCAAAATATGTAATGCGTCCTGTTAATTCTAGCAAATATCCTACTATCAGGATCAGTAACAGCAATATGTCAATAAATACAGTCATTTCTGAAGGTACACTCACATCCTTTTCTACCCAGAACATGATTGTATCTCATATCTCTTTGCAGGCCTCAGTGTTACAGAGGTTACCAACATAGCTATCAAAATGGTCAAGATTCTGTAAAAAAAATTAACTGCAAATAGTAACAGTAATATCTTAAACCCTCTCCCTGACAATATTTCTTCGGTATTTATCTTGCAATTGTTGGATCCCAACAGTGCTGTGTACAAGTATCTGGGCAAGCTGAAATGTGATTCTGTTTCTATAGATAAACTACCCTCAAACATTTTAGAATACCTGCCACATCTAATTCCTCAAGCAAGGTCATGTTCCCAGTATATGAAATCAAACAGTTCCATTTCATAAGGATAACTCATTTGTTGTAGAAAATGACCACTGACATATAACTCTGCTCTCACCACTTTCAAAAGGTACTCAAGACACACATACATCAACAACCAGACTCCCAGCATGGACTCATACTGCCTTGCTTGATGTGACAAAATTCTCCTACTCCTCTAGATAGAGGTCATGCAGTTGGGGCCATATACCTTGATCTTTCAAAAGCATTGTGTTTCACACCAAGTTTTTTGGGATACGCACCAATATAGATCTCAGCCCCAAGTGACTTGTCTACCTAGTCAGTTGACAATATGCTGTGAGGTGCAACCATACCTCACAACATCTAAGTAAAAAAAATCTAGACAAAGAAAAAATAACAAGAGAGGCACAAAGGCCCCAAATCAAGGACAAATATTAAATAATGCTCATAATTTTAGAAGGTTGTTAGAATAATAGGTTTTGAATTATCAGATATTTTTCTGATTAATATGAAGTCTGAAACTCAAATGTATGTCATTATTTCGTGGCTTCAGTCCTCAGTTTGCCAGAAAACCAAATATTTTATGAAGAACAGGACAAAAATATGATAAAAAAATCTAGACATTCTGCAAAAATCTGTACAGTTGAGACTTATGGCTGTTGCTCTCCCATTTCACACCCTGTGCTAACCAACAGCAGAATCACTGGTTTCAGTCCCTAAATCATACTATTTATGGTCATTATTAATGACATGGTCAGTCACTGCAACAAGTCATAATTAACACAATATGGCCATGGATGGACTACTTTTCTGGCAGATCTAAATATTACCTCAGTAGATAATAAACTGCAGAGCTTTCAACCATTACGAATTTGAATCTCTGCCTTCTGCCATCACTTTAACACTAAAAAAAAATCATGTATTTAAAAGTCCATCCTAATGATGACATAGCTTCACTTATTTCTCAAAACAATTCTTATTCTCTACCTCAGACAAGTCTGCATCCAAACATTAAATATCTGAGCTCCTCTTCCTTAAGCATGGAGATTAATTTGACCTAGTTATGTGATTGTCTGCCTGGCAGTCAACTTAGGTTCCATATTCACACTGGTCACATTGTTATCAGAAGAAAGTCAAAGACTGGCAAAATTTATAAAATAAAATCATTCCTCGCTGATACATCAAGGTTGTCAACTGCAAATTTACTTCCTCGCTTCCCTTCATTATTCAGCCCACCTCTTTAAAAACTTCAGCCAATCCTGCATCATAAATTATGACATGCATGTAATATAACTGCCCATTTTGCTGCAAGTCATCATGGTTAAACTCACCAGTGCACCTAAACTGGTTAGAATTTGGTCATCACATTCATCAAATTCCAGTTTGCTTTGTACAGAAATGTTTATACACGCCAAATTTCTCTGCTCTGTCAGAAGCTGTTAAATTCAAACTTTTTCTGTGTGTGAATGTAACCTCCTCACCAGTGGCACACTAATAGCTATTCCAAAAATCAAAAAACAAGTTTGGTGAGGCTCAGGTATTCTGTTGCAGTGGGCAAGCCATGGAATAAACTACCTCATTACCTTAATTATAGGGACAAAGAAGTCAACTTTCAATAAAAGATAAGAAAAATTCAGGATAATCACAAAGATTTTATCATGATACAGATAACACAATTGTACTCAGACAGTTCATAGTTCTGAACTCTTATTTCTAAATGTGCCAGACATGTTTAATATTCTAATATTTGAAAATTAATATCACAACTACATGATGCCCTTATACTATGAGTTATATTGGCATGCCACCTTTTATGTAATGCATTATAATTTCTGTATAAACTGCTGTAAATGTTTGCTGTTGTTGATGTATGTTTGCTGTAGCATATCAAAGATTATATGTGCGATACTTGAAATCTCATTTATATGCAGTGCATGCAGTCTCATTGTGTGTTGTTAAATTTATCTTATTGCTGATGTGGAAACATTCTGTCTGGCACTCACTGAAAATGTAAGTAATAGTTAAATACACACATGCACACATGCATACATACATAGGTTTACCATCATGTTAGCGAACTGCAGGTGGTTGAGAGTGAGATTGTTGAAGTGTAGTTTTCCAGTAGGCAGTTTTGTGAACTCAAATACATTGACTACACAACATCGAAGGGGTAGTGTAGTTTGAGTATTTAAGTACGAACTTTTGAGGGGAGATCGCAGTTCAGTAAGGAACAGGGAATTAACCCATTTCCTCACTGTAGTGCGATCTCGGAGTTGGTGTATATAATTTGCAGGGGGTGTGGGGTGCAGGGGGGCTTGCCCCCCTGCAAAATGGAAAAATTCATGTGCTGTTGACTGTAGGGTGTCACAGTACTTTACAGTACATAGCATGGGTGACTGACGTCACCTTCTGCTATGTCAAATACATCAAACTATGGTTGTCAATGTATTCTGTTTTGAGTTTGCTGGTTGCTCGATGTTACGGTTTTCTGCATTTTGAGTCAATGCAGTTTTAGGATTTCAATAGTAAACCCGTATACATACATACATAAATACTCACGCACACACACACACACACAGGCTCACACATATATATATATATATATATATATATATATATATATATATATATATATATATATATATATATATATATATATATATATATCTACAAGCACTTAGCCTTTCAAGCTTAATTTTCCAAAACCCTGTGGTTTCTATGTGAGAAACATGAGCTGCTCTTTTTGTTAAGAACTAGTATCAGCAGTGAATTGTAATGGCTCTTGACCTTCTGGATATCCTCCATTATTCAGCATCTCCTGGTCTTCATCCCTTACATCATGCTTGAATTCCTCAGACATTAACTAGGCAGTTTAATTCACTGGTATTTCAGTCTTTATGTTCACATGGTGATTACCTATATGGGTGCATCTTGGCCTGTCATGGATGATTTCCAGAAACTGATTGATTGAGTGTTAGCTGCTGTGAGAGGACCATGTCTCCCATTAGGATCTAACACAAAGCTTCAGTAAAATATCTAGTCAGAACCTTCTTCTAGGTATTCCATGGATCCCTTTTTCTTCACTGTATCCACTTAATACTTAGCATCCAGGTGTACAAAGCCTTAGTTTGCCATTGTGCCTGAGCCAGGGGCTACTGTACTAGTCCAATGAGCTACAGGAATTTTGTCCAAAAGTTCAGGACATACTGCATAACAGTCTTCCTTTGAGAATAACTTCATCCTTCCCATTAATCATACACAGCATTAAGAGACTTCTTGCTCCTAGGGTTACACAACAGCTCCAGCAGGGGAAAACTCAGTTCACACTTGAAGAACAACCCTGCATGTAGAGACAGCATGTAGAGTTCGCCCCAGTCCATCTTAAACTGATCAACACATGTCATGGTCTGACTCTTAAGGTTAGAATTAAACTTTACAATGAGATGGTTTGGGAATGAAACAGTGTTTTGTTATGCTTCATTCCACATATGTTCCTCAGACTGGTTTACATTTCGCATGAAATTAGCACCCTGCCTGTCTGAAATTCTCAGATAAACCACATTATCTGACCTTCAGTTAAAATTAATGTAAGTCAGTTTCCAAGAATGAAACTGAACTGCTAAAATATACTATTTCCCACACTTCTGCATCACCGTGTTTGTACAGTGCTGAATTTGCTGGAAGGGTCCCCTACCCCCCCTCAGGCCTTATGCTGGTGAAGACAAATTAACACCTTTGCATATTTTACTTTAGCAGTGCAAAATACATCAATCCACAGCCCCTTTTTTCTCATTTTTACATGGGGGTAGGGGTATCACTTCATGAGTGACAATATTCTAGAGCCAAGGTTTACAACACCGAGTGGCTAGCCCAACCACTATAGTTCTTCCACACCACACACTCACACGTACACTCACATCTATGGTCAATTTAGAGTGTCCAGTCCACCTACTGCATATCTTTTGGAATGTGGGAGGAAACTGGAGCACCCGGTAGAAATCCACACTAACAGAGGGAGGACATAAAGATTCTGCACAGAAGGCAACCTAACTGAGAATCAAAATGGGGAACCTCTTGCCTTGAGATGACAATGCTATCCACTGTGTCACTGTGCTCCCCTTTAACAGTGCAAAAAAAAACATCCCTGGAGAAAGCAAATAATAATATCCCTGGAGAAAACAAATAAAGCCTGTAATAATAAAATTAAATGCTATGACTCACTTCAAATTGTTAGAGTTCAAAGTCCATGTCTTAGTAGCCATAAACGTCCAACCTCATTGATTGTTTTTGGTGGAAAACCATCTGTGGGGGGAATAAATGTATTCCACTGAAGTAAATGAACTGTTGAGCCTGCTCCATTCGCCTTTGCTACACTCGGGCTCACTCCACTTCCCTATCCTACCGCCAATTCCCACCCATCACACCATCTACAATTATCCTAAGCTGATCTGCAACTACCACATTACCACCAATCACAAAATAGCTTCCAATCTATCCTTCTCACACCCACTAACCACTCCCTACCCTTTTTCGCTTTCGTTCAGATGGATTCCTTCTACATTATAGCTCGACAGCCTTCTATCAGTATCCTGTTTACATTTTCACTAACTGAACACTAGTGTAATAATCAACACACTATTCAAAGTACTACAGTTCACATCCCTCCTCTTTCATGCACACATATCCAACTATCATACAACCCTCAATAGCAGTCTTATTTCTAATGATCAGTCCATTGTTCTCAATGGCTGTTACTTCCATATTTCATAGAGTATAGCTCACAAACTTTACAACATATCTCACAACCATTTTTTTCAAACAAATATATATAAACATAAGTAACCCAGATTACAATTAGTCACAAAGAAAACATTTAAAACCAAGTGGCATTGTGTATTCCAGCTATCCCTTCCCAGTCTGCAACTATGCTGTGACATTCGCCCCAACCTAGGTCCAACCACAACAGCTTCTCCCATAATGGTCCACACAACCATTAATAATGTAACACCTCACTCATACAACACAGGTAAAACAAGTCAAAAATGTATAAACATCTGTAACAAAGTAACTAAACTGCATGCTTTCATATCTCATTACAACAATGACATCCTCAGTATCACAGGAACTTGGTTAAAACCAAAAGTCAAAGACACTGAAATCCTCTCTCCATGATATAGTATCCTAAAACGCAGATGGGGTAGCTATTATGTACCCAAAGCACCTGAATATGTCCCTTTATCAGAAAAAAAAATCCCTCATTCAATCACACAGAGACTGTAATTGCCTTACTCAAGCTAAGCTGTTATAAGGCCATATGTATCTTAGTGTTATATATTCCCCATGGCAATAAAAGCAGCACAGCAGAGGACATACTGTCCTGGGCATCTATCAATATACCCCAATAAACCATCATCCTCGGTGACCTTAACATAAACTGGGCCCAAACTGTATCTGGTACTCCTCTACCAGTGCTAACCTGTATGGTATCTCTCAGATCATCAATACACTAACAACATATAACAAGCCCTTCTCTAAGGCCGCTACTCTAGACTAGATTATTTCAACTAAAGCCAGTAATATCTGTAACTATGGCACACTATCTGACAGCCTAAGTGACCACCTGCACAGTTTTGCAACTGGGCTTGTATGCAATCCAGTAAAACATCAATACAAGAATGTGCATAACCTATTCAATTTTAATGTAGACAGTTTCATCTCCACTCTCAAGCAATACAATTGGAATATGTTAAAAAAACTTGCTTTAGGCAAAGCCACTCTTGAATTTAATAAAATTTTACCTATATACTGAATGAACATGCTCCCATCAGGAGAAAAAGAGTTACATTTGATCCAGCAACATGGCTATCTAAAAACAGCAGGCAACTAATGGTGATTAGAGGCAAGGCCTAGAAAGCATGGCATGCTAACAAATCCCAGGAAAAACTTCTACACTACTGACAGATAGGAAATAAAACCAAACACAGTATAAGTTTGACAAAAAAGCTCTACAACTTTAACTTACAGCAGGCACACCAAAATAATCCTAAAACTTTTCATTGGTCCAAAATCTACTAGCCTCATTTATCAAAGGTAACCCCAACATAACCCCCCCCCCCCCACCAACAAAACCCATGGAAGCTCACTTCTCACTCATATCATTCCCTACCTCCACTATAAGAAAATATCTCCTAAACCTAAAAACTACAAGTTTTGCTGTTGACAGCTTTCCTCCTTATTTCCTAAAATATCCAGCTGAAGTTTGTCATATCCAATATCTATACTGATAAACAGATTCATTCTAGAGTCTCATATCCCAGCCATTTGGAAGAAGGCATCCATACTTCCTCTTCATAAAGGAGGATCCTTTCCTCCAACTTCAGACCAATTTCCATCCTCTCACCATTGTCTGAAATATTAGAAAAGTGTATCCATTCCCAATTATTTCAATACCTTACCATAAACAATCTTCTGCCTAACTGCGTTGGTGGTGCTTCGGTAGCGTCGTTGCCTCACAGTAAGACGTTGTCCTGTTCGATTCTCAGCTAGAGTGTCTTCTGTGTGGAGACATGCGTGAATGGGCATACCTTCATTGAAGGTTGTGTGTCAGGGCTGGCAACTCGGCACGTATAAATCTACTGCCAATCATTAGCGGAGCGGAGTTCCGCTGTGGCAACCCCTAACCGGGAAAAGCCGAAAGACACAACAACAACCATAAACAATCTTCTCTCCCCCACACAACACGGTTTTTGTCCAAACAATAGCATCACTACTGCTCTACTTCACTTTGCTGATACCATTAATAAAAGCAGAAATACTGGAAACCTACTGTTGTCCTTATTCCTTGACCTGTCCAAAGCATTCAGCACCATCTCTCACCATAAACTATAACTAAAACTCCCCGTCTTGGGTCTCTCTCCCTCCTCCTCTCTGTCCTGGTTTAGCAGCTACCTAACAGATAGATTCCAAGCAGTCAAATGCCAGCAAGAGTACTCATCATTTCTACTCATTACTGTAGGAGTGCCACAAGGTTCCATACTTGGACCCCTCCTGTTTAAAATATTTATAAATGATCTACACACTGCTTCCAAGCACCCCACTCTTGTACAACATGCAGATGCATCTACACTCATCTGCACAGCCTTTAACATACAAAAACTTCTAGAAATTACTCCAGAATCCTTTACATCCATAGAATCCTGGCTAGAGAGCTCACAACTCCTACTTTACCCACCCCCCCAAAAAAATGCTACTTTTCACCCTAAAAACTTTATCCCAAAGCAAAACTCTTGTCAAAATCACTTTGTTAAACAACACTGTAATTTAATAGGTCCATAATACCAAACTCTTCTGAGTCATGATTGTTGACAACATGAAATTTAACCTACATTTCCAAACTGTTATTAAAAAACACCAAAAGGTCATCCTCTTGTATAGAACAAAACCCTGTCTAACAGACAGAACTAAAGATGCCATAGCTAAAGCCTACTCCTACCTCCCATATTATATGCCTCCCCACTCTTTACAAACCTACAAATGTCCACACAAACAAAGCTGGAACAATGCTACAATAAAACAGCTTACTTTGCTGTAAACGCCCATTTACAACTCATCTTTGTTCTGCCCTTAAACAATTAAATTGGACTGAGCCCCCACATCACCTCTGGTATAGTCAGCTGCTACTAGCTCATAGTCTGATATACTACCTAATAGGTATCCGTCACTAAAAGGCATGCCTCAACAATACCACCCTACCAAAGCTCTTTGTTCTAAGTACAAACTCCTCCTCTCCATCAATAAAGCCCCAAAAGCATCAGTAGTCTCCTTGTAATCAAACTCTGTAGCAACCGCCTGGAATGCCTTCCCGTGTGTTTTCAGGCTTCCTGAAACCAAAAGCCATTCAAAATACATCTAAGACAAGCCCTCTCATCATCCTGGCTCTGTAGCTGTACATCTCCAGGTTAAGTATAACATCTGTGCTTTCTTCCTTCTCTTCTTCTTCTATACCTCTCTCCTCTGCTCTGTTACCAACTATCACTCTGTCTTTGCCCACCCCACCTTCTGCCTATGCCTCTCTTAACTCCTTTACCACTCATTTCATTTTATATCTTGTAATTAGATCAACCTTTAGCTTTACACTCTTTGTAAATAACTGAGTACTCTGTATTGTACCATCTGTCCCACTGCATAGTTATTTAACCATATCTGTACAGAGTATAAGAAGCCTTATTACTGTATGTATAGTCACTATCTTAGCTATTTTGACATTGTAAAATTTATTATAATTGTATTCTGCCTGACATTGTTGATATTATATAACTTAAAAAGATTTTGTTTGCATTGCTTGTACTTGACCTTTTCTCCCTGAGCCTTTGCTGAAAAGGAGCTTTTGTGTCCAGCCGGACGGGATGTCAAAAAATGTAAAATAGATAAATACATAATTAAATAAAATATCTATAATAGAGTATATCACTGGTGAATCCTTGATGTTTAACTCAACTTGCTGTGTTAAAATGATCAAGATTTAACTCCTTGAATAAAATTAAGTTTTTTTTTTTGCAAAAGTCAAGCCCTTCCTCACTCAATCCCAGACTGCATGGCTGTGCAAACACTAAGATGGGAGAAATCTAAAACAAATGAAATGCTGCTAGCACACGCTTAGAAACTGCACCAGCAGTGATTTCTTATAGAAGAGAGTGAGCAAGGTGTTTAACAACAGGGAGTTAAACTCCGTGAGTGGAGATGCGGTGGAAAGGAAACTCGGGGAAATGTAGGGAAGCTGCAACACAGCATTAGTCACCTTTTTTCTCTCGATGGAAGATGGAGTTGCCACGTCTGGTACATGGTAACACAATCTATTACCACCACTATGAACATGTTTTCTGTAATGCCTGAAGTACATTACCAATAGTTACCTTGCAAAATAGTATTAATTTATGCAGGATGCCCCCCCCCCCAAAAAAAAAACTTGGCCTTATGTCCTGTCTTGCTTACCATTTAACACTGTTCATGTGCATTTGTGTGTCTCAAATGTTTTATATTTGAATATCAAGCCTTTGTGTGTATGTCACATTTTCAGATGGTCCATCTCTATGTACAGATGTCATGAGAAATATTTTAATAGACATGGCCAAAATTAGTTTGACGCAGCATCAGAATTAGTTTATGGCAGGCCTTGACAATGGCCAGATGTGAAACTTAATCTCCCCATAGCCCTGTATGGGAATACACTCCAGGTGTTTCAACAAATTTGCTCAGTAGAATGATTCTTTAAGTTTGAAGACCTTGGATCCTAAGGTCTCCCTTAAATTCCCAACTTCCTTAAATTCTTCAGTGAAAAATATTAGAACTGTGTTGGTCTCACATTCTCCCTAGATAACTTCACTAAATTTGTTTACTTCTGCCTGGTACTCAAGGTTAATGGATGGGTTTCCCGACATGCATCCATCTTTTTTGACCTCTGAAGAAAGTGTTCCCACTGACTGTGCCACCAGTTTTTCTCATCATGAGCTTGCCTTTATATGTGAATGATTACACACACACACACACACACACACACACACACACACACACACACTCAGGAAGATCAGTGTGGTCATATTCATTTTTTAGGAATACATCTGAAGGGATACCTTCAAATACTATAATTTTGTATATCCTTGGCCACTTTTCTAGTTCAGGAAGACTTGTCCAACAATATGTGGAAGGGTATACGTAAAACCAAAGTGTTATTCTTAAACAATCATAGGACTCGTTATGAGTATCTCGGATGCTGCATCTCTATTAATACCAAATGTATTTTTCCACAGCCAGGATATGATAGAACTGTGTTCAAAGGGCTGAACATTCTGTCATACCTCTCAAATGTTATGATTTAGATGTAGCCCAAAAAATATGGCCCTCAGATTTAGCCTTGTTCCTCCTAGACTTTCAGTGTTCTTCAAAGGTCAAATCTGTTTATGGGCACATAGTTTACTAAGTACATAAACTAAGCTTATACAAAGATACCCTATCATTAAATATTCAGGGTCTAGTATATAAAGACCTTCTATTGTACAAAAATTAAGAAAGTGATACTGTTTCTAATCCTCAGCTATGATTTTTAAAGGTCAGTGCTATGATTTTGAATACTTGGATGTTGAGAGGTATGAATTCTGTTGTCTGACAGACAGTCTGCTAGTGTAATGGTCACCTCTCTCAGTAGATGTAACCTATTAACCTTCAAAAGACAATCATAAGACCTTCTTCAGCTATGTTAGAAACCTGGGTGGAAACTCCCAGATATGCTCAGAATTAGTCCAAAATGATACAAAAATCACTGAACCCACAGACATTGCCAACATACTGGCAGACAGGTTCAGTGCAAACTTCACCCCCCTCTCCCCCCCAAAAGGAGAGATAACTATCCCAGCGGAGTGCAGCCTCCCAGACATCTCCAATGCGCAGGTGAAAGCTGCTCTCTCTAAAGCTAAAAACACAGCATCAATGGGACCGGATGGTGTCCCCGGCTGTGTGCTACACGAACTCAATGAGGAACTAAACCCACACATAAGGCAGCTGTTTAATCTTAGCCTTACCACAGGATACGTGCCCAAGGAGTGGCGTACGGCAACTAGGGTCCCACTCCACAAAGGCAGTGCCTCTACGGACCCTGGTAATTACTGCCCCATAAGCTCAACAAGCCTGGTCTGCAAAGCTATGGAGAGGATCATAATGGAACTCATAAACAAAGACATAGGGGACTTACAGACATTGGACCCGACCCAGTTTGGCTTTGTCAAGGGCAGATCATGCCTTTTGAACTTGGTCGATTTCTTCGAAACAGTCACCAAGGCTATTGATGAGGGAAAGGCAGTCCATACAGCCTACCTTGACCTTGCAAAAGCTTTCGACACAATACCCCACTCGGGTATTATAGAGAAACTTACCAGCTTAAATGTAAACCCATATGTCACAAGATGGGTTGCAAACTGGCTAAAGGACAGAACCCACAGGGTTAGAGTAGTTGGTGCCATGTCAGACTCCAAGCCGGTCATAAGTGGTGTCCCACAGGGCTCAGTCCTTGGCCCCCTGTTGTTCGGCATCTACTTCTCAGAAGTACAGGCTAACATAGGAGGACTATGGCTGACAAAGTTTGCAGATGACTGCAAACTGGGAGCCATAGTGGAAAGTACATCGGACACAGATATCCTTCAGAGGGGTCTCACGGAAACTGATAGCTGGTGCCAGAGCCATGGCCTGAAGTTAAATGCCAAAAAATGTATAGTCATACCCTTCGGGAAAAACAAGGTAACCCCAAGCTACCATATAGGTGGCAATCCACTAAGCACAGAAGAGGTTATCAGGGACCTGGGGACCCAGGTTGACAGTGGCCTTTCTTTTTACACTCACATTGCTAAAGTGGTTAGAAAAACCTTCTACATTACCCACCTGATCATGAAGGGATTCACATCCAGATCAAGTGAGGTCATTGTTCCCCTGTACTCTTCACTTATCAGACCAATGATCGAGTACAATGCCCCATTCGGGATGTATCTCACCCGACACCTGCAGCAATTGGAGAGACCCCAAAAGTTCCTCACCAAAAGGATAAAGGGACTCCAAAATCTGTCATATGCTGCCAGACTGAAGAAACTCCAGCTCTATTCAGTCGCATATCATCTGCTCAGAGGTGACCTGTGCCTGACATACAAGGTCATGTCCAACCCGGAATTAATGGACATGCTCCACCTCAAAAAATCCAAATCTACCAGATCCACTAGAGCAAGTGACTTAAACCTCAGCACGGATATAAATAGGACATGCTGGAGGGATAGATTTGTCACCCAGAGACTCCCTATGTTGTGGAATAAAATCCCGGTCCATGTGAGGCAGAGCACCTCGCTGGCTCTGTTCAAGAGAAATCTTGACCGGTGGATGGGAGATCGTAGGTTTACCTCGGGAATCATCTCTGTGTCACTGCTGGACAGAGGCACAACAAACTAATGGGCACAGTATTTTTTAACATAAGGGGTGGCGTAAGCCACAAAAACTCTGGGCTAGGCTTATAAATGCCTTAGGGCAGATAGCCTAGTATAAACCTATGAACCTATGAACCAGTATTTGAGAGCAGTTAGACATCAAATGTTTCATATAGTTACAGAGACAACACTTTGTTAGGTAGGACCATAGCACTTCCAATAATCAGTAGCTTAAATGCCGGGTTTTGACGCAAACTCTGGTACTTCAGCCTGACCTGCATGAGGCCCTTAATTCCATGTGTGGCTCCTCACTACTCCCTTTTGCCACTCGTTTACTGCTGGCTGCATTGTATCCAGATTTATTTTATTTATTTTATTTCAATTTGTTGACCAGGTAGGTGGGCTGGTGAAAATGACCCTTTTCAGACACAACCCAGGGACATTGTTACAAGATACACAGTCAAAAAGATTATACAATAAAAACAAATTGCATATTAAATTAATTTGAGAATACAGAATATTAGCATTCTAAAACATTGTAAAAGGAAGGCAACGTATATAATGTACGTAAGATGAATGAGTTTAGTTATATACACTGTTACTGAATACAGGACAGCAGAGATCTTAACATGCTAAAACATTCCAAAAAGAAGGCAATATATACAACATGGCAGTTCCTAAGGGTGCAGTTTTGATCTTTCAGAAGTCATTTCCTTTTTTTTTTTTTTTTGGTGATGGGGGGGGGGGCAGTATCCTGCTCTAAGAACTTTAAAGATTAGCGTTCCCCGAAGAAGAGTGACTCTATCTGGAATTAGGAGCCAATGCATCTCATGAAGTACTTCACAAGAGTGTTTTTCTTTGGTCAGCTAAGACAGCAAATTTACAAACTTTTATCTCTGTAATCTATATTTTTATCAGTTACTGGAGGAAGGCATGCTGAGTAGTGGCCCTGCATATTCAAGTTTAAGAACGAGAATATTTTGGGCAATAGATTTCTGGGTAATTGGGGATAATAAGTGGGAGGTTTTATAACATAATTTTAATTGTGAAAGAACTTTGCTAGTAATTTTGCCAGCGTGATTGCTTAGATTAAGAAGTGCGTCTAGTGTTCATTGATTATTGGGAATAATATTACCTTTTATGTCTTTGATTATTAGCTGTGGTAGAACTTGGAGCTTCCTCGTACTAAAAAAAGCATATAGTTAGTTTGGATAGCTTCACTAGTAGTTTGCTCTGTCATGGCCATGTACAGAGTTCAAAGAATTTGTTTTGTATGTGTGTCTGGAGTAATTGATGTGTTTCAGTATTAAGGTATGAAAGGTCCATTGTTAGGTCATTGATAAATAGTGAGAAAAGGAATGGCCCAAGGTCTGAGCCTTCGTTGAACACCTATATTAATAGTGGAAACATCTTAGTAGATGTTGTAGCTATTGTATTTTATTGTCACCAGAGTTTACAGTTTTGAGCTTGAATAGAAGTCATCTCTGGATGACAATTTCAAATGCTCTAGTCATGTCTAGTCTTGCAGTGATAAGTCCTTTGTTACTACCACTGTATATATTATCTCTAGCAGATAGCATGGCAGTCAAGGTGCTAAAAGAATTCCTGAATCCATGTTGTTAATCACAGAGAAGTCCATAGCTGTTAATATGCTAAAAGAGTTGTTTGCAAAGTATTTTTTAAAATATTTTTGTTATGGGACACAAAATCGATATCGGTCGGTAGTGACTGAGGTGGGAAAGTGATTTTTCCTTTGGAAGAGGGATGATAGTAGAATGCTTACAGTCAGGGGACTGACAATATGTTTGTCAGGAGGAAGAATTTCTGTTGTGAGAGATACGTTGACAGGGGACTGGCAATATGTTTGTCAGGAGGAAGAATTTCTGTTGTGAGAGATACGTTGACCGGGGACTGGCAATATGTTTGTCAGGAGGAAGAATTTCTGTTGTGAGAGATACGTTGACAGGGGACTGGCAATATGTTTGTCAGGAGGAAGAATTTCTGTTGTGAGAGATACATTGACAGGGGACTGGCAATATGTTTGTCAGGAGGAAGAATTCCTGTTGTGAGAGATATGTTGACAGGGGACTGGCAATATGTTTGTCAGGAGGAAGAATTCCTGTTGTGAGAGATACGTTGACAGGGGACTGGCAATATGTTTGTCAGGAGGAAGAATTTCTGTTGTGAGAGATACGTTGACAGAGGACTGGCAATATGTTTGTCAGGAGGAAGAATTCCTGTTGTGAGAGATACGTTTACAGGGGACTGGCAATATGTGTGTTAGGAGGAAGAATTTCTGTTGTGAGAGATACGTTGCCAGGGGACTGGCAATATGTTTGTCAGGAGGAAGAATTCCTGTTGTGAGAGATACGTTTACAGGGGACTGGCAATATGTGTGTTAGGAGGAAGAATTTCTGTTGTGAGAGATACGTTGACAGGGGACTGGCAATATGTTTGTCAGGAGGAAGAATTCCTGTTGTGAGAGATACGTTGACCGGGGACTGGCAATATGTTTGTCAGGAGGAAAAATTCCTGTTGTGAGAGATACGTTGACAGGGGACTGGCAATATGTTTGTCAGGAGGAAGAATTCCTGTTGTGAGAGGTAAGTTGACAGGGGACTGGCAATATGTTTGTCAGGAGGAGGAATTCCTGTTGTGAGAGATACGTTGACAGGGGACTGGCAATATATTTGTCAGGAGGAAGAATTCCTGTTGTGAGACATACGTTAGGGGACTGGCAATATGTTTGACAGTAGGAAGAATTTCTGTTATGAGTGATACGTTGACAGGGGACTGGCAATATGTTTGTCAGGAGGAAGAATTTCTGTTGTGTGAGACAGGGGGACTGGCAGTATGTTTGTCAGGCAGAAGAATTTCTGTTGTGAGAGATACGTTGACAGGGGACTGGCAATATGTTTGTCAGGAGGAAGAATTCCTGTTGTGAGAGATAAGTTAGGGGACTGGCAATATGTTTGACAGTAGGAAGAATTTCTGTTGTGAGTGATACATTGACAGGGGACTGGCAATATGTTTGTCAGGAGGAAGAATTCCTGTTGTGAGAGATACGTTAGGGGACTGGCAATATGTTTGTCAGGAGGAAGAATTCCTGTTGTGTGAGATACGCTGACAGGGGAATGGCAATATGTTTGTCGGCCAGCTGAAGAAAGGTAGGATGAAGTTTGGAAAAGTTTGCACCTGAACATTTTAATGATGACAGTAATGATTTATTTTCTTTAACAGGTACTATATTTTTATTACCCATGTCTATGGTACTAGTAGTTGCCTGGTCTGACACTTGGATGCCAGCTGGAACATCCCAGTAGTTGTTCCCTTTCTGGAAGATCCTTGATCTCCTCGTGTGTTGCATTGTGGGATACCCCTACCTTTAATAATGATACATATAACTGCCCTCTTCCTTATTTTTATTTTCACCAGCATTTAGGGTTATCTTAGTTCACTGTAACAATATTGTTTTAACCTTCTGGTATATATAATTCTCATCATTTTACTCATGGCATGTGATGCCCTACTCATGGCTGAGGAAGTCAAGAATTTGTCCCAAAAGGGCTGGACTTAGATCAAGTGGACCTATTTGATCCAGTAAGTCCAGGGTCCCATAGAAGGACCCACACTAGCCTACAACAGGTTCATTATGCCGTATACATCCCAATGACTTGCTTAAAAGACACTACGGTAGAGTTCAATTCATTTTTCTACTTACAGTCTTGGTCTTGCTGTAGCTATTGTCTTCTTAGTTGAGCAGATTAAATTTCCCACCATGCATTGCACTAGTGGTTACCCTAGTACTGTTAATACTCAGTTTCAGACCACTTGACTAGGTCAAAGTATTAGCTATGCATTTTTCTGAAGAAACCAGTTGCTGTCATTGAGTGTTCTACAGGATTTTCAACCCAAAATTGAAGTCGGCTTAACCATCTGATTTTGTGTATCACTCATCTTTACTGTCACCGAAGATAATAACACCAGATTTAATTTGAAGAACAGCAGAGGTATTTGTTTTCTTTTGCTGACATGAGATGTAAAATTAGTTACAATGAATACAGTTGCACAAATAACTATGGAATAATCATCTTCAGCCAGTATGGAAACAAACACTAGTAACGCAAACAAATAAAAAAGGAAAATGAACAGATATTATGATATTAAATAACTTGCAATCACTAAGACTTGGGACTCAATGTTACTAGTTCATTGGTTTGGCTGAGAAACACTTGCTGCTGTAATAAATAGGAACAAAATAATCCCCAAGACAAAAAAATACAAGGCATGTGTACTGAGTGATGGAAGACAGAGGTGGACAGAAAAAATAATCCCATTGGCTAAAACAGGAAAAACAGTAACACAAACAGCTTGACTCATAAATGTACTGCAGGGATACCATAGTTTCAGATTCACATAGTAAATGGGGAAGAGGACATGTAGAACCTTAAAGACAGATACTAATAGGAGTGACATGAAGAAGACTTTTGGGAAAGTGCATTACAGAAGTCAAACCAATTGTGTGGGTTTTGCATGTTCTCACTTTAGCCATATAAGTTTCTTTCAGGTATTCTTCTTGCATTTAACATGCCAGAACATGCTGCTTAGTGGCTTCTCTAAATGAACCCAATACTTAATCTTTTTTGTTGCCCTTGTGGCTTGGGACATGGTTGAAAGATTAATCCACTTGCCTAGTTTAAATAAATAATTAAATAAAATAAAAATAAACTTCCAAAACTAATTATAACGGGGGTGCTGCATTATGAAAGCTGTTTCTATGAAGATGCTTGAGATGATCGCTGTTATTATTATTAGTAGTATTTAGCATTTTGAGGAAGTTCAAGGATTTTATATGGTTTGGTAGAAATATACTGACTGTAGCACAGTATGAGAATTAACTGGGCAACGGACTACAACAATTCAGAACAGGTACAGAAAATAATTGTAAGCCCATGAAGAAGAAATGAGTAATATTAGATGAGAATCTATAATGTTTTTTAGAAAAATTTCCAGCTGTTTTTAACCCGTGAGTATCCCCACAACCATAAAGTCCATTCCACTGACTCGTCTATTCTGCACTTCCTGGCATCCAAAGACACTGGGCATGGGAACTGAGAGCTGGGAATTGTGACAAGTCAGATTTTACCAGGTTTTACATTTCAAATGAACTTGTTTCAGAACAGTATAAACATGATCGGTTTTGTGTTGTCTGCAGCACCTCTCAAAGATGGTGGTGGGTGCCGAGATACCCTTCTTCTGTTTTAATATGTTATATGGCAAACTGTAAGCTAATAAATATAGACACTGTATTCCTTTTAATACATGGTAATAGAATATATTTCTGATGCCTTAACTGAAATAATTTTAAGTCCAGGAGGCCTATGGGTAGGAAAGAGTTAGGGGTGGGGATGAGCTAGAAGGAGGAAGAGTCAAAATGGTCCAAATTGGGTACTCTAGTTGCTAAGGCCAGTCGTGTGTCCCAGTGAGGGTAGTCAAAATTGCGTTAACTATATACCTCTTCATATACCAACACAAATAATTCCCCTCGTTATGCTGAAGAAAACACAATTCATACTGCCTTTGGTACTGGAAAATGTTTTCAACCCTTACATATAGCAGCGTAAATCTTAACTGTCACAATTTTCAGGGACATACCTTATTTTGGTTCAAACTCTGCACCGCTTTTACTAAAATATCTAATTTTGTGATAGAACAGTGATGACCGTAGTCAACAAATTACAAAGTAGGGACCCTCCCAGATGATCTAAGTGACCACTCCCTAACCTATTTTATTAGATCTAAAACCAACCTTACTCATCCCAACATTGCCAGAACTGTTCGCTCCAAAAAACAATTTAACCACGGTCTATTCCTTACAGAACTTAAACAATGTAATTGGTCACCACTGAAATATCTTCCACTTGATGAAGCTGTTGCATATTTTAATTCCACATTTTTATCCATCCTGAACCACCATGCCCCATTACGTACTATTAGATGTAAAGCTAAACCTGCACCTTGGCTCTCAAACACTTCAAGGCATAAAATCCATCTGAGAAACAAAGCCTGGGTGAAATGGCATTCTACCAAAAACCCATTAGATCACTTAATTTTCAGACAACTAAGAAATGATACAAAAAAGCCATAGTGCTAGATAAAAAGAACTTTTACCTCCAAATACAGCAAACCCATCTTAATAAGCCTCAAATGTTCTGGAACAGCATTAACAAACTTCTTCATCCAGGACAATCAGTCACCCCCAACTCTCTAGGCTCCAACCCAGATAATCCCATTCACACTGCCAACTCCTTTAACTCCTTCTTTACCAATGCCATCCAATCTCTTGCTAGCCATCTTACACCAGACACCGCAAACCTGCCTAATTCTTCTGTAAATCCTCCTCCTTCCTTTCTATTGCAACCAGTGTCTACTTCTACTATTTGCTCTCTTCTAATAAAACTTAAACCTTCCACCCCCTCAGCTGACCAACTCCCAGCAGAATACCTTCAAATAGGAGCCAAATCTATAGCCTACCCTATATCCATTCTTATCAACAGACCCATTAGTGAAGGACATGTCCCGACCATCTGGAAAATTTCTTATATTATTCCTCTACACAAAGGTGGGAACTCAAATGATTTCTCTAATTTTCGTCCCGTAGCCTTGCTATCTCCCCTGGCAAAAATTATGGAAAAATGTATTCAGAAACAACTTCTAAACCACCTTCTCCAAAATAAGCCACTGGCTAACTGTCAACATGGCTTCAGACCATACCATAGTACCACCACTGCCCTGCTATCTTTTACAGACTGTATTAACAATAATCGTAACAATGGCTTTCATTCCTCTGCAGTATTCGTTGATTTATCCAAAGCCTTCGACATGGTTCATCACCAGTTGCTCTTGCATATCATGCAATCTCTGTCCCTTGACCCATTAACCATCAACTGGTTCAAATCTTACCTTAATAACAGAAAACAAGCAGTACTCTGGCACAATAATCTATCAAATCTCCTCCCTATCTCCCTTGGTGTCCCTCAGGGCTCCATATTAGGGCCGCTCCTATTTTCCATCTATATTAATGATCTTCACTCAGCTATTCCTCATTCTACCTGCATTCAGTACGTAGATGACTCCACTATTATCTGCTCAGCTACCTCTCAAATTGAACTGCAAACCATAACCCAGAATGCATTTAACACTGTGGAACAATGGTTCACAAACCGCTGTCTCCTCCTAAATCCTAAGAAAACAAAACTGCTACTCTTCTCCCCAACACGTAAGTCCACCCCCATAGAATTTACACTTACATCTAACAATGGCACTGTTATCTCTCCTGACCCAACTACCAAGCTCCTAGGAATAACTATTGACAATAACCTCACCTTTGACACACATATTAATAGTACAATAAAAACAGTCAACAAGAAACTTGGATCCCTCTATAGAATCAAACCCTTTCTTACTCCAACAGCCAGGACTGCTATAGCCAGAACTCATCTCATTTCTACTCTACTCTATGCCTCACCCATCTATACAAACCTTTCTAAAACCAACATTCACAAGCTGACTGTATCCTATAATAATATTGCCAGATTTGCTGCTGCCTCTCCTTTCCGAACTCACCACTGTCTAAATCTTATACAACTTGATTGGTTAGAATTTCTGCAGCATCTTCATTTTTCACAGCTTACTATTGCCCATAAAAGAATGTATCAACCCTCAAATACTCCTATACTCTCAAACCTACTTACCCTCTACCATAATCCTAAAAACTTACGCTCTGCTAATAAACTACTCTTTAACACCAGCAGAGCTAACAATGTAGCAGGCGACTCCCTCTTCTGTAACACCGTTGGTAAGCTATGGAATCTTCTACCCACTGAACTTACTACTCTCTGCTCTCATAAACTTTTCAAAAAGAAGCTCAAGCTCCATCTCAAGAAACACTGGTTATGTTCCTGTATTATCCCAGACTAACTGCTGCTTCTTCTCACTACAACCACCTGCATCAACTACCCTTCCCTTTTAAAGCTGCTTACTATGAATCCTGTGACTGAATTCTTCATATTTACTTCTTTATTATCATCTTTGTTTAACTGCTTTACCGTCATATACATTGCATATATTCTTCTGTAGACGTTTTCATGACCATATTTTAAATGTGTTTTTTTTCTATTATTCTGTAGACTTTTTCGTGACCATACTTAAATGTTTTTTATTATATATTGTTCTATTCTATTTTTGGTCTATCATATGTTGTCTATTGTATTATTCATATTGTTTTGCACATGGAGCTTTTCTCCCCGGGCCTCCACTGAAAATGGACATATATCCAGCTAGACTAGCCCGGTCAACAAATGTAAAATAAAATAAAATAAATAAACAAATAGCACCAGGCATTCAAGTTGAAGACTTTCTAGTCTTCTTAAAATGCATATTAGTTAAGATCCGGTTATTTCAACTATTTAATCAACATTCTGAATCATTACTGATGATATTCAAAAAAATATTCCTATTTTATGGCATTTGCTTATTTTTTGCTCTGCCACTAATGTGTCATGCTTATTAGTGAATAAATGTTTTTATTCCTATAGTTCTTTTTCTATCTCCTTTGTGTTCCTCTTCTTTCTTGTTAAGGTCATGCTGTCATTCCCCTTTTATCTTTCACTTCAGCTTCTGTCTTCATATATATATATATATATATATATATATA
Source organism: Protopterus annectens (assembly GCF_019279795.1). Classification (NCBI taxonomy): domain Eukaryota; kingdom Metazoa; phylum Chordata; order Ceratodontiformes; family Protopteridae; genus Protopterus; species Protopterus annectens. Next base: position 1,387,166,995 of record NC_056732.1, read on the forward strand.
TATATATATATATATTTCCACATCAGACATCTATCATGAGATATCTTTTTTCTTTCATCTCCAAGGACTTCCAATGCAGCTCCATTTTCCAGACATATTATCGAACCTTTGTTTTTCTCAGCTGCCCTTCCTCTAAATCTACAACCATCTCAGGATACTTCTTATGTCCCATTAGGTGCCATGAGGGACAACCAGCTCAGCATAATTTTTATGCCCTTTAGGTGTTATGAGGGACAACCAGCTCAGCATACTTCTTATGTCCCCTTAGGTGCTATGAGGGACAACCAGCTCAGCATACTTTGTATGCCCTTTAGGTGCTATGAGGGACAACCAGCTCAGCACACTTCTTATGTCCCGTTAGGTGCTATGAGGGACAACCAGCTCAGCATACTTCTTATGTCCCCTTAGGTGCTATGAGGGACAACCAGCTCAGCATACTTTGTATGCCCTTTAGGTGCTATGAGGGACAACCAGCTCAGCACACTTCTTATGTCCCGTTAGGTGCTATGAGGGACAACCAGCTCAGCATACTTCTTATGTCCCCTTAGGTGCTATGAGGGACAACCAGCTCAGCATACTTTGTATGCCCTTTAGGTGCTATGAGGGACAACCAGCTCAGCACACTTCTTATGTCCCGTTAGGTGCTGTGAGGGACAACCAGCTCAGCATACTTCGTATGCCCTTTAGGTGCTATGCGGGACAACCAGCTCAGCAAAATTCTTATGTCCCCTTAGGTGCTGTGAGGGACAGCCAACTCAGCATACTTCTTATGTCCCATTAGGTGCTTTGAGGGACAACCAGCTCAGGATACTTCTTATGTCCCCTTAGGTGCTATGAGGGACTACCAGCTCAGCACACATCTTATGTCCCCTTAGGTGCTGTGAGGGACAACCAGCTCAGCATATGTCTTATGTCCCCTTAGGTTCTGTGAGGGATAACCAGTTCAGAATACTTTTTATGTCCCCTTAGGTGCTATGAGGGACAACCAGCAAACAGCATACGTCTTATGTCCCTTTAGGTGCTGTGAAGAGCAACCAGCTCAGCACACGTCTTATGTCCCCTTAAGTGCTATGAGGGATAACCAGCTCAGCATACTTCTTATGTCCCCTTAGGTGCTGTGAGAGACAACCAGTTCAGCATCCTTCTTATGTCCCCTTAGGTGCTGTGAAGGATTCTTTGCTGAGCCCCTCATGTGGGAATAGGACTCCACATTACATGAATTATTCTATCATCTGCACTACAGACATTGCCCAAAGCTTAGAAAATTCATCTTTTTCTCTGCATAAAAATTTAAATAGGACCTAATGCAGATAGATATGGAATATGATATACAAATTTTGATTGGTGAGGTATATTTTTTTTCTGAAAAGTGAATTTTTTTCTGCACATCAGCATGAATGGCATCTTGTATACCTGGGCTATCAGACTCCAAATTTCTACCACAAATGAGACATGCTTCCTGAAAACAGATATACTGACTCTAGGTCAATTAGACCAAATATGGCAAGTTCTGATATAGCTGTAGATGTAAATCCATTGCTACTGTACACAAGCACACACACACACACACACACACACACACACGCAATGGATGGCAGCTCTTCCAAGCCCTTTACCTGACCTTGCTTTCACAGCCTTCATCTATAAACTCCAAGAAATGAGACTATATCACTTTAGCAGCCACAGAATTATATGCCTTTATGGGATCATAGGATCACAGAAGGTTACTAGGCTAATGGCCCTGGGGCCCTTTCAAGCCAAGGGTTTATCCCCAAAAAGAAACCTCAGTCAGCACCTGTTACCCCTGTCAGTGAGGGACACAGGTGGAACCCTTTGGACAAATTTGTGGTTTCCCATCCACTTATTAAGGTTGCTCTTGAAGAGGGTCAACGAGGTCCTTTGTTTGATGTATATGGGGCGTCTATTCCAGAGACGGGGGCAGCCTCTGGGAGACAAAGCTGTCTCTCCAGCAGGTTTTATTGATGCTGCATATTAGATTCAGGCCTCTCAAGTGGGTAATGTGTGAGGAGTTAGACTTATGGATATGGAGCATCTCTAGTAGGGCAGGGTTCAAGACCGCCTTGTAGGCGAGACACAGATCGCCCCTGAGCAATCTGTATGATACCGAGTAGAGTGATAGTGATCTGAGCATGTCTGCATAGGGCAGGTGTTGGAGGCCATGGGTTTTCTTTGTGAGGTATTTCTGTGGCTTTTCCAGTTGGTGTAGATATTTGGAAATGTACATACCAAATAGGGCATTATAGTCAATTATTGGTCTAATGAGGGAGGAGTACAGAGAGGTAATAACCTCTTTTTTTCTGAATGCAATCATTTTACTTATGAGATGAACCAAGTAAAAGGCTTTTCTGACCATTACCACTACATGATGGTTGAATGTGAGGTTATCAACCCAAGTACACAGGTCTCTCGCCACAGGTCGTGTGCTTAGGGAGTTGCCGTTGATGTGGTAATCAGTAAGGGCCTTTAGCTACATCTGACCTTTGTAATATCATTGTTATTCTAGAGGCATGTAGCTATACATCTCTTTTTCTCAGGAGTGCACATCTAATTTATTGCTGATTTTATTACTCTCAAAGACTACCCGAGTACAATCCTGCAAAGACTAAGGCGATGATAGTGAAAACTACTGCTCATCATCATCTATTTGTCACAGGCTCCATTTGTTCCCCTGCTTCATTATTGGGAGAAGCAAGCTGGCATTTAAGAAAGGTGAGAGATTTGGGAGTAATCTTAAATCATGCTGTCACTAAAGGACCAGGCAGTGATGGTTGAACTCGGACATTCCCCTTCATTATCTTCAGTAGGTGTAAAAGCTCATTGTAAGAGTTTGGATCAGTACCTCATGTTTCAATCTTATTATTCTGTGCTGCAGAACCTGCAACTGTTGCCTGTGGTGACAAGGCTGAGATTTAAAATATTGATAGTTGCATATCAATGCCAAGACAATCAACAAGGGTTTGAATCTTTTGTTACACTTTCCTCTGACTCTTTCACTCTGATCAGCTAGAATGGTGCTGTGATGTCTTTATGAACACACCTTGAATATGGGCGGGTACTTGTTTGTCTGTCTCATATTTACATTATGTCTGCCCTGCAGAATTCCCAACCTTTCCAGATTTAGCCATGTGATTCTAAGGCTGCACTTAGGAGGTCAATTAAATACCATCTTTTTAAGAGTGTTCAGCCCTTGGAAAAGAGTTTTTTTTTATATATTTTTTGATGTTATTGCACATGTGGGGAGCAGTTAGCAATGTTGCCTCTCAGAACATGGTTCAGTGGTTTGGTTCCTGACTAGGATGTATTCTTTGTGGAATCTAGATTTCTTCCACTGTTAATCTGATGTTTTGCTATTGTTTCTGGTTTCCTCACTCATCTCAATGAAATATTGGTGATGCTCTAAAATACTCATAAGTGTGTGTGTGTGTGTGTGTGTTGTGTGTGTGTGTGTGTGTGTGTGTGTGTGTGTGTGTGTGTGTGTGTGTGTGTGTGTGTGTAGGGTACAGGTATGTATGAGTGCACATTCTGTAATGCATACCTCTCAAACCTCTTAGCACAAGAGTTTTGGCAAAAGAACAAAATATTGGGGAGACAAATGTCCAAAATCTGGGACAGATTTTAAATATAACCCTTATAAAACAGAAACTTTTTAGAGTAACAGGTTTTGCATTAGCATGCATTTTCTGAAGGATATAAAGTCCGAAATTCAAACATCTTTCATTATTTAGTGATTTCAGTCAGCAATGATTTGCTTGAAAACCAAACCTCTATGAGGAACGGACCAAAAATATGAGACAAAAATCTGACCATTCTGCAAAATTCGGGACAGTTTAGAGGTATGCTGTGATGGACCAGCATCCCATCCAGAAAGTTTATTGTTTGCTGGGATAGGCTTCATCTTTCTCATGACACTGAAAAAAGTTTAAACAGGCATCGGAAAATAAATGAATTAAGGAACAAATGAACTTTAAGTGGCTGATAAGCATAGTACAAAGATTGCTTAATAATAAAGTTATATCTTGTTAAATAATTTTCTCTTCTGCAAGGAACTAGGTAAGACCTTTTTAACAGAACAGTTTAAAAGTCGCTTCCATGCCCTGAACACACTGCATAGCCACAACATCATTGTTAAATGTTAAACTGTCATTAATTTTATCAAATTATCAATATGATTACTTGGGGATGGACTTCACAGGTTCTGATTCCTGCAGTTTGGTAGTCCATATCTGAATTCACTGCATTACAGAAATTGCTGTTTGTCCCAAGAGATGTAAACACTGTTTACTATATGTGGGGGAGGATGATCGTGTGTTGGTAGTGAACCCTTCCAACAAAAAAGAATGCTTTTTATCTTCAAAGTTAAATTTTGACTAATCAGATTTGCAGAAATGGCACTCAATTTACTTTTGTTAGATGTATGATGTTGTAATCCTTCCTCCAAACCAGAAATAAATTAGTTAAGCAAAATATGCACAGTTCTCAAAAAGAAAACAAATAAAATGTTTTTATGGATACTTAGAAATACATCTCACTAGAAGTGTTATACACCTAACAGAAATAACTTTTTATCTAACATCATAAAGTCTTAGCAAAGTAGTTTAGAATAGTGTAAAAATATTGTCAACTGATAATTAGAGGGCAAAATTTACCTTACTTTACAGTGGAACTTCCAGCATTGAGAATATATATTTTTCATAAATGTTTCATTTCTATTTATTACATAACAAGTATGTTTCTCAGAAATGTCTTGCCTTGACTCTGAGTTACCACATATTGTTTTTAATTAAGACATGTCTGCCAAGGAAGAGACAAAGGGATAACGTGGCTGACAGCTAACCTTATCTTTGAGATTGTTTGATATGCTTCATCTACCAGGAAGATGTCCTTGTTCAGTAAACCTTTTGTTATCAATCAAATATCACTTAACTTGCCAGCATTCCCTTTAACTTAATGTGCTTTCTGATATACTGTCTCCAGTGCAACTACTATGTACTAAGAAGCCTGTTATTCCTCTAGCTAGACAGATGACTTACTCTACAGACGATAGATAAGGCACAGAAAGTTAAAAGTCAAAAAGTACACATACTGTTTCTTGTCAAATCTTCGCAACAGGCTAAGGCTGCCCTGGCTCTTTTTAATGAAACATATATCTGATCTTTCATTTATTTTGCAACTATTAAGTAGTAGAAAATGTAAACAAATTGTAGTGTATATTCTTCCTTTCAATTACATAATTATACTTTACAGATTAGTAAATTTTGGGCATAGAGGGATGAGGTGAGAAAACAGGACTGTTACTTGAAGTACAGTGCATTGTTTTAAAATCCATGGCTTGTAAGTTAAATTTAAACATGCAGTAAATTGAATACTCTCTGCCTTCTACTGTAAATCCATATCTGGCAATCAACATGTATAGAAACAATTACAGATAGAAAAACTGTAACCTCAGTGTAAGTTCTACTAAACTAAGGTCACGTACGTCAGCACAAAATGTACTTCTCCACCCAGCTCATCACATTTCCAAATCTTCCTGAAGTCAAGTAACAATTGTAAATAAATGCAGATGCACAGTTTCTTCTCATTGCTAAACTGTTGTGTGATGCATTTCATGTTTAAGTGATAGTAACTGACAAAAGGTAGGTACCATGCTGTTCTGTTGTTGTGTTCTTTCTCCATAGAGGTTCACATTGGAGATGGGGAGAGCAGTGCCATGATGTTTATCTTAGATGTACTACAATATACCATAAGGTTCCATTGTACCTACACAATACAGCTACCGAGCAGCATTACCCATCACTCTAATTCCACTCATGCTTTCTGTCTCACTGGGGACTTGGAAAACTTTAGGGCATCTGGGTCTAGATGGATCTGCCCTACTTAAGACTCAGTGTGAGAAGTACATTCAGGTCACAGATTTTCCTACTACCTGTATCCCCCATTACAGGTATAAACTCCCCAGCTCACTGACAATTCTGAATATTGTGAGGCTGCAGGACTCTTATAGTAATGCCTTCCATCTCTTATCCATAACCACTACTGAGCACCACTGCCTAACTCTTCTGCCTGCACACAAGCTCTCTGGGTTCAAGTGAGGACCTAGAATATTTGTGGAGTGTCCATATACAATACAGTTGCATTGCACTTAAGAATGTCATTTGGTAACCAAAGACTTATTGTGAGAAGAGCATCCAGGTCATTAGACTTCTTTCCCCTGTCAGTATTACCTCCTGCAATGTAAACATCCTGGCTGGCTGACAACTTTGACCCCGCTAGGTTAAAGGGCACTTACAATACTATCAACCATCTCTTACACATTAACATCACTGACTCTGTGCATGTTTGCAGGTCCCAGTGGAGACATAAAAAAATTTAGAAGGCACCGGTGTCTGGATAGTTCTGTTCTCATGTTTCTCCTAGGCACCTATCTTCCCTAAGCTTAAATGTCTTATATAGCCACCATAGGCATTAGTACATTTGATGGGCGGCCATGGTGGTGCAGTGGTTAGCATTGTTGCCTCACAGCAAGAAGTTCTCCGGTTTGATCCTCGGCTGGGGTGCCTTCTGTGCAGAGTCTGCATGTCCTCCCTGTGGTCGCATGGGTTTCCTCCGGGTGCTCCGGTTTCCTCCCACATCCCAAAGACATGCTGCAGGTGGAATGGACACTCTAAATTGGCCCTAGGTGTGAGTGAGTGTGTGCATGTGTGCGCCTTCTGTAGAAGGTTGGGCAGCGGGCTGGAAACTTGACACTGTAAAAACTCCACTGCCAATCATGAGGGGACAAGGTGATACGCTGTGGCGACCCCTAACCGGGAAAAGCTGAAAGAAGAAGAAGAAGGCATTAGCACATTTGGACAGCTAGTCAGAGACCTCTGCTTTCATCAATGCAAATAATATAATGACATATTATACTACAGTCTGCATAATGACCTTAGCCATCTGGGTATCACATGCACAGTATACTCTATTATACACAATGGAAACTTTATTTTACATTTGTTTACCGGGAAAGTCCAATTTGGAATTAAACCAATTTTCAGCGGAGACCCAGGGAGAAACGCTAAAGACACATGTCTTTGTAATGTGCGAGGAGACCGGAGTACCCAGAGGAAACCCACACGAACACAGGGAAGACGTGCAGACTCTACACAAAAGGTACCCCAGCCGAGAATCAAACCGGAGAACCTCTTGCTGCGAGGCAACAATGCTACTGCTGCACCACTGCGCCATTCAACTGTTCTCATAATCTCTAAAGTCAATGCCCAGTTAGTAGTAATCCGTACTGCACTGAAACAGTGAATGCAATGTTTGCAAACCAGGGAACAATATCCCAAGGATGGATCTGCTGGAGGTGCATCTCCTCATTATTCCAAGCCAGATTCACTGGAAGTAGAAGTCAGAATACTTAAATTTAGCAGATTATTTCACTCTACCCCTTGGACTAAATTACTTCTACTGGCCAATGATACCCATCCTAATCCAAGTACTTTACAAGTTGTTATCATTACTAACCAGAACCAGAAACAGTCACTAGGTCAAGATAAAAGGTCTAAAGTTAGTCCATCTAAATGTATGAGGCATGAAAGAGAAGGCACACCTGAGTCACAACTGACTTTGCATATCATGCTCATTAGAAATCATCATCAACAACTCAGATATCTGTCTCCATGACATAATCAGAATTCATAAGAATGCTGGAGGGGGTTGCTATGCTTTGTTGTAACAATCAACTTCTCATTTATCACAAACATAAGTTTATTACCTACAGAAGAAAGACACTGGAACACAGACGTGATCTAATATAGCAATAAACCACAGTTGGGTGGGCTGGGTGTAGGTAATGCTAGATTTACCCATGGTTGATGTGGTTTGGTCATGAGGGCGAAGCCCAGGTGACCAAACAAAGCCAACTGTGGGTAAATCCAGCATTACCCATACCCAGCCAATGGTTATTGCTATTATACAATGACATTATTTAAGAAAAAAGTTACTTTTCATAAATCATGTCCTTGTATAATAGCACTGTGCTGCTCTTCCACATTTTCCCCAGTATCCTGGGGCTTTCTTGATGTACTGCACATGCATATGGGACTTTCATTCTCACGCTTACGCAGTACATCAGTGCTGTGTAAAGGAAGCAATAGAGAAGGGAAGATCTCCATTACTTTTTTGTTTTTAATTAAAAAAAAAAAAGAAATCAGGGAACTTTCAATGTACTGGAGAGATGGTACAGAGAAAATAAGGCTACTGATCTTTTTAGCTATGAGTCTCTGAGGTCTCCCAAGTTGTGTAATATGTTTAGATAAATACATGCCAAAGGTGATATGTTTAGTCAAATACATGCCAAAAGGTGCATTATATTTATAAGACATCCCCCACCTGATTGCACTCAAAGACATACTCATCCATTCATCCACACATATACACACACACACACACACACACACACACACACACACACACACACACACACACACACACACACACACACACAAACACACACACACACACGCACACACACGCACATACACGCATACTCACATGCACACGCATTCGCACACGCACACTCATATGCACACGCACACTCACACACACACACGCACTCACACCCCCACCACCACTACCTCTCCACAGACCCTGACTTGATCTTACCTTTTACAATGTCTCCCCCATTGACTAAAATGAAGAAATGCAGCATTTCATCTCTGCTCATTAACACAGCAAATTGTGCTAACTAACACAGACAAGTGATCCTCTGAATCACTTGGCTGCATAACTACCCAAAGTTGTGGCACTTTCAGGGAGATCACCTCGCTAATTAGCTCAGGCCCTTTCAAAATCTCATCAAAAGTTTGTGGCTTTTATAAATCTATTTCTTGAACCCTTCAAGTTTCCAAATGCAATTACTTTTATAGGCTAGCAGTCTTTCTTTTCAAAAGTCCTTGACACTTTAATATCAGTTGCACATCCACTATCAGCAGTCAAGTCAACATATGTAGCTGTATTTTTTATGTCAGGACAGGTTCATTTTTAAGACAGTCCCAGCAGCTGGGATTTGTCATAAAGATCAGCAGATTGACTTAGGAAGGCAAGGTCAACATTTGCTTAACTGTCTCAGAATGCTGAAGTTCTGCAGTGGCTATACTGAAATACTTCATATCAATAATGAATATCACAAGACTTCAAATGAGATGTCGTTCCATATCACTGTTGCAGTATTCCTAACGTAAAGGATGTCCTGCCGAGGACAGCCCAACATCCGGCTAGTATACCAAAGCCTTTAGAATTTACAGGCATCATACATCACATGTATACTCACCACACAAGGCATACAGCATAAAGGTGATAAATGGGTGCACACACTCAGACTTATTTGCCGTCAGTCTAAACACCATAGTTGAATGTCAGCCTGAATGCCCTTCTGCTGTGCTGGTTACCAATCCAAATTTCAGATAAGTGCCCCATTGGGGTTTCTTCTAATCTTTCTTTTTTATTTAGTGCTATTGGGTTCATGTCATCCAGAAAGGGAAATAGTGTGGGAGGTAGATTCCCCATAAAGACCATTATGACCAGTGTCTTTTCTGATTAGGTGTTTCCTTTGACCATACACAATGTTCTGTTAACAAGGCTTTTGTCTCTAAGACCCTAAGTAGTCATCTCTCCTCTTTATCCATTTACCTTGAAAATCAACATCTTAAGCTGCTGGCTCAAGGTGTTATATTAGAGTCTTCCTGTCAGCCATCTGCCAAGAAAAAGGCCAGAAACGCAGGCCTGATACAGCTGCCTCCCCTGGACATCTCTCTCAAGGCTAGTGAAACCCAGAGGATCATCTGGTGATTGCCTCATATTCCTCTGCCTCCATTGGAGGCCGGCATGGATTTAACTTCTCACACGTCCTCAGAGGCTTTACAAATGTCTGCTCCTGATGCTGAGGGGGAACCATGGCTGGTTATATCCGAGGGACTGAGGGTGATTCTGCAAATCTTAGTTAGGGAGGAGATTCCCAATACGCTTACTGAATGTTGCCAGGGGTCTGACCCTCCAAGGCTGTTTCCTGTGGATGTTCCACAGAAAAAGAAACAGAAAACCAAGCATATTTCCCATGTAGTTAAGGATCCCCATCATGAATGGCAGGATTTTACTCAGGGGCTATTTGATCCAGTAATGGCTTTAAAGCCTCTTCAAAGGGTGTCTGTGCCCACCCCTCCCTGGTCTTCCACGCCTCTTAAAAGACCAAGGGAAATAGACTTCAGAGAAGAAAAAAAGAAAAAAGGAGGTTATTATAGGTTCATAGGTGTGTACTAGGCTAATGGCCCTGGATCCTTTACAAGCCTAGCCCATAGGATTACCCTGGCATAGTGCCACTTGACCTTTTCTCTCTACACCTCATTAACCAATAATTGAGTACAATGCCCTGTTTGGTATGTACCTCTCCAAACACCTGCACCAACTGGAAAGACCACAGAAATACCTCACAAAGAAAATCCATGGCCTCCAACAACTGTCCTTTGTGGACATGCTCAAATCACTATCAATCTACCTTGTATCATACAGATTGCTCAGAGGTGATCTGTGTCTCGCCTACAAGCTAATCTCGGAACCTACCCTACAAGAGATGCTCCATATCTGTAAGTCTAACTCCTCGTGCATTACCCGCTTGAAAGGCCTAAATCTAATATGTGACATTAACAAAACCTGCTGGAGAGACAATTTTGTCTCCCAGAGGCTCCCCAATCTCTGGAATAGACTTCCTATATATGTCAAACAGAGTACCCTCTTCAAGCGCAACCTTTATGAGTGGATGTGAATCCACAAATTTGTCCTAGAGGTTCCACCTGTGGCCCTCACTGACAGGGGTGACAGGTGCTGACTGAGATTTCTTTTTTGGGATAAACTCTTGGCTAGGCTTGTAAGGGCCCCAGGGTCATTAGCCTAGTAACCTCCTATGATCTGGATTCTGGGGAAGAGTCCTGGTTTATTCTTCTCAAATCCCTTCTCTCTTGGATTATGGTTCAGAGGAAAAGTATTCTATTAGCCCAGATTTCCCTTTGAGAAACTCTCCTTTGGGAATACTGTTACCCTCATGATGGAATTTTATTAAGTGGGATTGTTCTCAAGTCTCTGATATTCAGAAAAGGTATTATGAGCTCCTCCAGATGGAGTCTCCTAAGCCATCAGCTGTTGGCCCTGTTCTGCCTGCACTCCTGGATGCCTTTTCAGCAGCTTCTGTGGCACCTGATTCTCATTCCCCTGCTCTCAAGAAACACGATAGATTTTACAAGGTGCCCGATGAATGTAAATTTATTTATAAATATCCTTCTGCTGATCCTTCTGTAGTGTCTGTCTCTTCTGATAAGCCTTCTAAGCCCTCTACCAAGTTGTTCGCTTCAGATAAGGATAGTAGGACCATGGAGAGGCTGGACAAAAAGATCTATACTGCTGTCACTTTATTCATTTGAGCCATCAACTACCAGACTCATATGATCAGGTACATTTTGGCCCTCCTTTCTCAAGTTTCCAAAGTGGTTTCTGACATTCCTAACTCTGAGAGGAAGGCTTCTTGCCCTTTCACTGTTGAGATCTGCCTCCCAAGTTGCTCACCACTCTATCAAATGCAGCTATGATGCAGCTGATGCCTCCTCCAGGGCTGCTGCCTTTGGTTTTGTTATGAGGTGTTACTCTTGGTTTCATCTTTAGGATTTATCTGATGATATTAATGCCAAACTGTTGGACGTTCCTTTGAATAATAAAAATCTTTTTGGTGCTGCTGCTGCTGAACTTTTCAAGTCTCCCCAGAATAAGGGTAAACCCTTGCAGGAGTTGAAACATATTTCTTTTTCTCCTATTCCTATGTTTCAGAGGAATTACCCCTCCAAATCTGCTTTTGTTCGCAGGCAGTCTTGCCCTCCACCTAAGGAAAAAAAAGGATTCTAGACATGTGCCTCCTGCTAAGTTTACTCAAACCCTTACCTTCCAGAAACCTGATTTTCAGGATAAGACAGGTTCCATTTCCTCTTTTCCTTGGGCAGATTTCCTTATCCCCTCCATCTTTCCCTGTCTCTTCCAAATTGGTTAAAGATCAAAACAGACTCCTTGGGTTCTGCCCATTATCCATCAGGGATACTTTATGGTTTGTAAATCCCATCTTCCCTTTTTGGGCATCCCTTGACCTGCTTGGGAGCAGCTTCCTCTTTTCCCAGAGGTGCTCCATTCTCTTTTGGTCCAGAGCACCATTCAAGCTATACCTCCGGCCAAGGTAGGGAGGGTTTTTTTATATCAGAATATTTTTGATTCCCAGAATGGGGGCACTTGGAGACCAATTATTGACCTTTCCCAGCTCAACACCTTTCTCAATATTCCTTCCTTTCAAATGTTGTCCCTGCAGACTCTCTTTTTCCCTTTTTCTACCCCCAGGCATTTCTGGTCTTTCTGGATCTCAAGGATGGTTACCTTCACATCCCCATCCATCCCCCTTTCAGGAAATGTTTACATTTTTCTGTTTCTTTCTTATATTTTCAGTTCTCTGCTTTGCCCTTTGGCCTCTCTACTGCCCCAAGGGTATTCACCAAATGGCTTACTCCTGCCATTGCTTTTTCCAGGATGAGAGGAGTTCAGATCTTTCCCTATATGGGTAATTTGCTCTTTCAAGGTTCTTCCCCTGATGCTCTGCTTCAGGATCTCCAGTTTACTATTTCCCTGTTCCAAAGTCTGCTGTTCACTATAAACTTCCAATAATCAGCTGTGACACCTTCTCAGGATCATATTTTCCTCGGTTGCAGGCTTCAGACAATCCCATGCTGACATATCTGTCTGCCCCCAAGGCCCTGTCTCTTACGGCCTTTTTTCAGTCTCTTTTTCCTCTGGCTTCAGTCACAGCCAGGGACTTTCTCAGGGTCCTTGGGTTCATGGCTTCCACCATTTCCATACTCCCTCTGGCCAGGCTCCACATGAGAAAGCTACAGTGGTGCCTCGAGTCAGTGTGGCTCCAACATTGCCACACCCTGGACTTCCCAGTTCCACTCTTTTCCTGTCTCATGCTTGAGCTTCAGTGGTGGATCCATCAACTTTCTCTCAACCTGGAGCTTCTTTTCCAGGCTCCAATCCCAACTCAAGAGCTCTTTGCAGACACATCAGACAAGGGATGGGGTGCCTGGCCTATTCATCAGATGTCAGAACACATCAATATAAAGGAGATGAGGGCTCTGATTCTATCTCTTCAGGCTTTTCATTCCCTCTATCATCTCGGACCTCTCAACATTTTTACAGACAATACCACAGCAATGTGGTATGTCAACAAGTAAGAAAGTACATGGCCCTATCTTCTTTGCAGACTAGCTCATCAGGTCTGGGATCTAGCTGCCAAGTACCAAGTGACTCTTCAGGCTGTTTATATTCCTTCAGAGCACAATCTAGTAGCAAACTCTTTGAGCAGGTCCAGTGCAAAAGCTCACAAATGGATGCTTTACAGAGATGTGATCCTGGACATTGTCCATCAGTGGGGTATTCCTCAGGTAAATCTGTTTGCCTCCCCTCTGAACAGACAACTTTCTCTATTCTGTTCCAGAGTCCCAAGTCCACTGACTTGTAAAGTGGATGGCCTGTCTTTTCCTTGGAAGGGGGTGTTTCTGTACACCTACCCTACCCTTCCTCTGTTATTACCAGTCCTGCACAAGATCAGGCAGGACTCTCCCAAAATCTTGTTAATGACTCACTTTTGCCCCAGACAGCATTCATTGGTTCCCCCTTCTTTCTCACTTGGCCAAAGCAATCACCACAATTTACTTCACCGGGTGGATCTTCTCACACAAGACAAAGGGTCTCTTATCCATCCTCAATTGTCCACTCTTCAACTGCTGCTGTGGGTTATAGGTCTTTGATCCCTTTTAGGCCCCTATTTTCTGAGAACATGCTTCAGGTCCTGCAGGAGGCCAGGAAACCCACTACCAGTATAGTATATCTGTCCAAATGGAAAATATTTCCTTTCTGGTGCCTCTCTTGTCATCAGGATCCCCTATCTGTGGAAGTTCCTCTGGTTCTGTCTTATTGGTTTGATCTGCTCCATGTTGGGTCAGCATATTCTTCAGTTAAAGCTCACCCAGTCAGTAATTTCTGCTTGTCTGACCTTGACTTCTCCTCTGGCTGCTAGATTTGAGATCAAGAAATTTCTTAAAGGTGTCCTTCATATCAGGCTTCCCAGGAAGCCTATTCCACCTTCCCGTGACGTCAATTTTGTTCTTGAAAAATTGGCTGAGGTGCCTTTCAAGCCTGCTGCTTCAGCTTCCTTACATCATTGTTGCTGGAAGACTGTTCTTCTTTAGGGTTCCTATTATACGATCGAAGATGCATTCCTTCGAATGCACCTTGATTGAACTGGCAAAATAGTGAAATGGCATATGAACTTGAAAGCACGAAATGGCAAAATAGCGAAATGGCATATAAGCGATTTCTTTCCCTGGGAAAGAAATCGCTTGGCTACCTCTGTTACTTTGCTGTTTTTGTCACTGTAGTGCAATCTCGGAGTTGGTATATTTAAGTAGGGGGTGTGGGGGCGAAGCCCCCCACTTTATGTAATGTTTTAAAATTTTTATTTACTTTTTTTTTTGTGGAACAGCAATTTTTTTCCCCTTGGAAAAAAATCGCTGTTCTAAGTGTTCGTGATTGCAAGCTTTCGCTTACTTGGGGTCGATAAATCAGCATTCACTTTTTTAAGTGTTCGCTGATTTAATATAGACCCCTTCTTTAGGGTCTCACTTTGGCCAAGAGAGTGTCTGAACTTCAGGCTCTCATGGCTGTTCCTCCTTTCATAGTTTTCCACAGAGACAGGGTGTCTCTTCATACTAAACCTTCTTTTATGCCCAAGGTAGCCAATGAGTTGTCCCTTAATCAGTCTATTCATCTACTTTCCTCTTTTCCTTCTCTTCAGTCTGCCAGTGAGAAGGTGCTTCAGACCTTGGATTTGCACAGACAGATCAGGTATTATTTGGATAAAACTAAAGTTATTTGTAAATTTGAGCAGCTTTTTGTTTCCTCTCATTCCAGGTCTTTCGGTTTAGCTGTTTCTAAGCAAATCATCTCTTCCTGGATTTCTAAGGCCATTTCTTTTGTTTTTTCTTTTCATGGTAAATGTCTTTCCTTATCAGTAAAGGTTCATTCTATCAGGGTTGTTGCCTCCTCTGGTGCTTTTTTCAAGGGGCTGGATACCAACTCCATCCTTGATGCTGCTACATGGTCTTCTGTTCATACTTTCAATAAGCACTACAAATTGCATGTTATTTCCAATGCTAGAGCTGGCTTTGGCAGGGCTATCTTGCATGGGTTTCTGGAGGGCTTTTCTGTGCCATCCTCCTCTCAGGTTTCCCCTTGTGCTTTTGTACTCTCCCTTAGGTTATGAATACTACAACACTGATATGGAAAGCATAGTACAGTTCTGTAAAAATTTACCACAACAGTAGATGTCCTACTCTTCACTGTTGCAGTAGTTGCTCCTTCCCTCCTGCTCCTCTGCTGTAGCCTGTTTTTTCTTGCCCTCCTGACCGAGGGGCTCTTCCCCATTTTCTCCTTCTGGATGCACATGTTCTTCTTTGTCCCTAGAGACAGTCTGTTCCTCCTGGAGCTTTTTCAGTTCTGAGCGTGCATGTCTGTGCATCATCTTTATGGCCTGTGCCTTGCATGAGGAGCATACGTGTGATATATGACAGGTCAATGCCTGTAAGTACTAAAGGTTTGGTATAAAGGCCAGCTGTTGGATTATTCTTGGCCACAGATCCCTTAGGTTATGAATACTGCAACAATGAAGAGAAGGACATCTACTGTTATGGTAAGATTTTACACAATTGAACTTTCTTTATTACTGAAACTTGTGCTCTTTCAATATCTAAAACCTAGTGTAAAAAGAGCAGAGTGGGGATAGTCAGAGATAGAAGAAGAAAGACAAAGATAATATTGAAATTATCTGTGATGTTTTGCAAAAGCTAGGACACTGATACACATTCCTTAGGATTCAGAAAGATTTTTCACCATTCATGTAAATTGTTTACTACAGGTAGGTCAATTTATATGGTGGTGAGAAAATGCAATATGGCTGCAATGAGAAAGACCCCATTATTGTGTCATTAGCATATTTCTAAATCAACTTAACACTATTGCTGTCAGACCTGTGACAGCAATATTGTTTAACTTGAGCACTCATACACTGTATTGTTAAATGCACTCCCTGCTGACACACACATACACACAGACACAGACACACACACACACATACACACACACACACACACACACACACACACACACACACACACACACACACACACACACACACACACAAAACACACCCGTATAGCTTCATTCATGTTCCTACAGAAATGCAAATACACTTCCAAACACATACACTAACACTACCACACAACTGCTTCCATTATAGTGAATGGATGACCGCCATCTTTTGATGGTGTTCACATTTTCCTTCAGCTGTGGACATTTACACAACATTTGCAAGGCAGTGTAAATAAGGAGCTGCTGGCATTTCTAGAGGAGAGCACATGGTTAATTAGTATTAGCTGTTCCCATGGATTGCATTTCACTACCATGCAGCTTGACCAGTGGGAGTGCCATCTGCATGGCAGTTCCTGGTAGTGGATAATTGTAGTAGTGGTCTGAATTGAAAAGGGTTACCATGTGTGAAAATGCCTCATGTTAAGGGTTCTCACTCTCTGTAATCCTTTCTGAATCCTTTTTTACTTATTAAATCCACAGTGCAATGGGACAAAATTACTGGACACACGCACAGCGTTTTTTTTTTTAATTTTCTATCATACCAGCTACTTTTTTAGCAGGCAGTTAGTAACTATGTCATAATCCCTTGTGTACCACTACTTGCACTATTGGCTTGCAGGTGCCCTGTGCAGTCTGGTACCCCTCCTCAACTCTGAGGACCAAAAAAACTAAAAAACAAAAAAAACCCAAAGCTGTAGCAGCTCACTTTCTACAAATGTAACAGCTTGTTTCTGCCCGGATCACACAGTATTAACATTTATTTCTAAACTGGCACTGCACATCGTGCCTCCATAACAGCTTGTGCTTGGGTAAGCTGCCCTCTCCGCCCTGCCCTAGTACCACTTGCAATACTATCTGTTGACAGAAAATCTGAATGAAGCACAATAGGAGTAAAATGTTTCTGCAATATTGTCATCACACAGCAAAATATACTTCAATGCTTATATTTTTGCAGCTTTGAATAATTTCATGCTTAGTTATTTAAATTGTGTTACCCACAGTTCTACTGGAAGTGGGTGGAGTTATATACTTTTCGATATGCAAAGTTGATGCTAATTAGGCATTACTATTTTTGTATGGCTTTACCCTCTTTTCAAGTCCCTTTGTGCCTATTTTGCTATCATCAGGTTGAGAAGTATGGGCCTAAGATATAGTTATATACAAGGGCCTGTCCTGCTGAGTGTTGGTGTCCCATGTGCAGGCATTCAGACCCTCCTGGTCCTACCTTCTGGATGGTAGCAGTGAGTCTGAAGGCTGCAGTATACATATTATGGATCTGGTAAGACTGGAAAAAAATGAGAGAGATAAGAAGGAGGAGGAAGACATAAAAACATTAGGATTGTGATACTGACATGGTATATAGGAGAAAGAATTGCCCTACAAAGACATGAGAGTGTTGCAAGGTTTCTAAGTGGCAGGACAGATATAGTACAGGAGATAAAACCAAGAGTGACAGGGGTGAGAAGATTACTAGAATGAGGTTACAGAATGGAGGGCAGACTGTGCCCAATGAAAGGAAGAAAAGAGGGACAACATTTCTGCACAAGAGTTTAATCGGGGAGGTCACAAAAAAGAAAGTGCAGAGAAACTATACATGTGTGTATTACTGAGGTACAAGTCTGTTGTAGTCCCACCTTTGTGCAAGGAATGACAGGTGCTGTCCTGCATTTATTTGGCACAAACCCTGTCTTGAGGCTAATGTTGAATAACCTTTGTAGGGGATCTAACAATTCATGTTCCAGGCTAGCAAGTAGGCAGCCTGGTATGTTATCTGGCCTCATAGATGTAGTGTTTTTGGCTTTAGATAATGCCTTGAGAATTTGTTCTTGAGAGATTTGGGGAGGGAGGTAGACATAGATATTTGATGTCAGAATTTTGGAGAGGAGGGGGGAATGAAGTTGGAGCTGAATTTGTCTGCTAGTAGACTGGCTATGTCCCCTGGGTCTGTATATGTTATATCATTATTAGCTTTGTGCTTTCCTGGGCATTGTTTCTGAGATTTCCAACATAGTTAACTAATGCTTTGTGGTTATCTTTCTCCTGGATGGCTATTTTTACCTCATGTCTGAAGTCGGCTGATTTGGTCAGAACTCAGAGTTCCTTGTTTACTTTAGCAATACCAGTTTTGGACAGTTCAGAGTTAGATTTATTTTTCACATGCAATGAGTTATGCTCTTTCATTGTAGAGCCTCTTTATGTTAGTGCTCCACCACTGGGGTTTATTTTTAAATTTGACATTGTATTTATTTCTGAGGGGGACACGTGCATCTATACAGATATTTTCATAAACATAGAATGTGGCAGTAAATGATTCTGCATAAACAGTGGCATCGTCAAGGTGGAAGGGTTTTGAATGTAGTCACATCCTCACTCAGTTTTAGTAGATTAGCCTTTGCATAGTCTCTGAAAACTGAGGTATTGGAGGATGCTAATGGCCTCAGTCACAAGGTGAATGTGACTGACTTATGGAACGATTTGACTAGGAAGGACGTTACAGTAGTTGGGGAGTAGAGCTGTCCCATATAGGTTAGAACTGAGACCAGGATTTTATCACCTCTGGTTGGGGTATGGACTAACAGCTCAAGGGAGTTTGGTTTATGAAGTCCAGAAATCTCTGGGCATACATGTTTGAGGATATATAAGTATCCCAGGTTATTTTGGGATAGCTGAAGTCAACTAAGAGAATGGTGTTTGGCTTAATACATAGAGGCTCCATAATGGTTAGTTTGGAGTTATGGGCTGATAGAGAAATAGAGGGGGTCCTGAGGTTAGCTATGATGTGATAAGATTTTTTTATAGTAAGTTGGACATAGAAGGGGTCCAAGTCCTCATTTTGTCTAAAGATACTACAGGTGAGATTTGGTTTAAGAACATAGAAACACCTCTGCCTTTAATGCCTACTTCTAATTCCATGGGCCTGTATGAGTGATAGGCTTTGAAGCCCTCCACTGATGGAGTGCTTTTGTGGGTCTTGAACCACATCTCCATAACAATGCATATATCTACATTTCCAGGGTAAGCAGTACTTGCAGGGTGTGAAGATTTTTACTAAGGCTCCTAGCACTACCTTACTGTTGTTCTGATAATGTTTAGTCATGTTGGAAGTTTTAGAAGATTGACTTTGCCTAAAGAAGGCACTATGGGAGTGGACAAGATTTTAGCCATGTATGAAAGACTTGGGGGGGGGGGTGCAGGCCATCTCTAGAAAAACAATTTGGACTGTCTACTATCATTTCCCTGGAGGTACCTAATTAGAGTGACACCAGAATGTAAGGCAATTGTTGAAGTCAATTTTTTTTTTCATATTGTGGCATCATTCATGGTGATGGTAGACTACTGCTCAGGGCTAGGTTCATACCTGCCTCGAACACGTATTCCAAAAGTTCCATCATGTCTCTTTTTATGTAGCCTAAAGAGGTATGCTTCAAGTCTTTTACACTCAGATGTGCAATGACTGTGTGAAATGTGTACTTGTGGTTAAGAGACTTGAATGCTTGTATGAAGTGGTGAATCTTGGCTCCTGATAGACAATTGACTGTGACCCATCTCTTTGCACAGCCTCATGAGTACTGCATCAGTGTCTCACAATGGAGTCACCTAGGACAATGATATTGCCATCTGAGATGGTTTGCCTTATGAGCTTTTGGAATGAGTCTTTGAGACTTCTGGATGTACGTGTCATGGTGGGTGCTGCCTGTAATGTGTGTTTGTGAGGTTACTGGGGTTAATTGTTTCTTCAGTTATATTTAGGAGGCTTCTGTGGTTTAGGTAGATTGCTTCTAAGAGCTTCAGCATATGTAGGTCTGTGTGCCTGGTCTGTGTTATTCAGGATTGGATTAGTGTGGTGATATGTGGTGCAGACAGCCTGCAGACCCATGGAATGTGGAAAGTGGAGATCCATGGCTCCAGCTACTTACTACTGTTGGCTGGAGAGGGAGTAGTACCTAAGAGATTAGGAGTTGGTTGACTTGAGTGCTACTTGTCTAAAAATGAATAATGCAAGTCAATACACAAAGAGGAACAAGCCACTTTGCTCAACCCCAGTGCTCTTTGCACAACTACAGATTATTAAATACACTAAGAATTTCTGAAGTAGGTTTATAGAGACAGTTAGGGTTCTAAGTGCCTGGATTTATACAGTGGATAGTTAAACACACTTGTATGGTGAGCAGTACAGTGCAAATGTGAGCAAATTATAATAGCACAGAAACACAACAACAGAAATCATCAACTAAGGCCACTGGCTAATAGCAAAAGAACACAATTCAAGGTTGTACAAGCAATCAAATGCATATAAATGGATTAGATTTTCTGCTACTCTAACTAGAGTTTAAATCAAAGCAATTCTGACTCAGAGATGACAATAAATACCAAAAATAACTGCAGATCTATTTCAGTAAATTAGTACTAAATGCAAAAGTACTTATTCTAGGTGCTTTTATGCTGATAGAAAGTCAAATCAGGTCTAGAAAAGTATTTTAATACAGCTTTATTTTATTATCACTTGTCACATAGGCAAACTTACATTTATATAAAAGTAATCAAGCCATATTAACAAGCTCATATTCACAAACATTATACAGCACATATATTGTTATATATATTCCAAGGAGCATTACATAAATTATTCAGTCCCCACCTTCTCTTAAACCTCATTCCTTCTCCAAAACATTTTTGTGCATGCATTGCTACCACAATTTCCATTTTTTATATAATTTATTCATCTCCTTTTCTAAAGATCCTACTTCCTGTTCCTTTATCTCTGTTACAATACTCACTACTTCAAGTATAGTTGGTTTAGATTTTGATTTCCATTTTCTAGTAATTGCTCTTTTGGCAGCCATCAGAATTAAGCTTAGCAAGGCCTTACTGTGTCTAGGCAATTCAGCTCCTGTAACCCAGATGAAAAAAAGAATTTCCTTATTACACTCATTTGCTTGCAGAGTATTCCTGACAGAGTAGTTTGTGGGGAATTTTTAAAATCTGCCAACTCATTATACTCCCAAAACATATGTTTTCAGTTACCTCTTTCTTCTCCATCATACCTCCAACATTTGCCATCTACCTGAGGAAAAAAAATATTTGGAGTCTGCTTGGGGTATAAAAGTATCTATGCAAACACTTTCAGGCAAAAATCCTAAACCTTCTAGAGTTTGTTTTATATTTGGTAGCCATAAATATGTCTTCCCATTGATTCTTTATGAATTTCATATTTAATCTCTCTTCCCAATCTTTTCTGACCTGTTATAATTGATTCTAGTAATTATTGTGAATTATTTTACACGCCCTACGTGTTATCCTTTTTTAACAACAGCTTCACTTCTAGGTTCAATTAAAAACTCAACCAGTGCAGGTCTTTCATTTAGAATTCGCAAATCCACTTCTCCTTGTTCATACTCTGATTTCAATCCATATGGAAGTCAATCACGAATCTGCAATCCAAATGTCTTCTTGGCCTCTTACCATTCCATTACCTTTCATACTATAATTATTTGTTCCCAATATATTGGTTCCTGTACCAGTTTCCTCCAGTAAATTCCAGCCCCCTCTTGTCTATTCTCTGTACCATTAATTGCTGTCATCTCTATCAGCAGAATCTTGTACTGACTTAGTTCTTAATATTAGGGTTAGGAGGGTGGCCTAATGGTTAAGGTGTTTGCCTTACAAACACAAAGTGCAGGGTTTGAGTCTCACAAGGGATAATTGGCTAGGCTTAAAATGGCTCGCAAGGACAGTTAGCCTAGTACTAATCTATGAATATGCTTTCTGCTAATTTATGAATATAATATGCTGCATGACTGCTGTTATTCTCCTAAAGGATCTGTGTCTAAAATCACATTCTTTCCTTATTTTTTTAATTTGCCCCCAGCTTCATTGTTATCCCTTTCCATTTTTAATTGTAGCTTTCTGCTTGCATTATGTATAAAAGTCTTAACTTCATAGCTCTAAAATATCTCTTCAAATTGTGAAATCCTAAATCTCCTTCTTCTGTCAGGAGGATCAGCTTATCCCACTTTTGCCCTCTTCAGGTCACAAATAAAATCCTTCAGCTCTTTATTAATTGCAGTCCTCAGCTTCTCCTCTGGCTGATAAAAATATACCTGAACTGTGCATAAAACTAAATTTGCCTATGTCACAAGTGATAATTCAATAAAAAACAAGCAATAGTGTGAGCTGATATTTTTTAACCCTAGCTGGTAACCAGATAAGTACACTAGGTGGGTTTGCATAGGTAATGTTGAAGTAATGTGATGTGGCTAGAGAGGAAACTATGTATTTGTGTGAAATAGAGTTAAAATGTGTTATTGTGGCACTTGTTTTATTTATTTATTTTATTGCATTACAGCTGGGCATCAAGATGTACACATACAACAAATTAGTTACAATTGCTGGCTAAAGGGGCTATTTGTGTATGAAAATGTCTGCTGTAATTTGTTGTTTTATTCTGGCTTTGCAGGAATAATGTGATTTGTATGAAATAAGTTGGAATATATTATTGTGAGTACTGTGTGTTTGTGTGAAATAAACTTGAAATACATCATCATCATTATGATTATAATTATTATTAGTATTATTATTATTATTATTATTATCACTGTTGTTATGATCCTCACAATCAGACATCTGAGGTGTACACAGTCAAGAATGTGTTGATGATTGCTAGGTATGGAAGCTGTTGGTAGGTGAAAATGACTGGCCCTGATGTCTTGTTCAAGTTAAACAGTCAGTCTGGATTTGAGAAACTAGTGTGCATTTGTGTAAAGTGAATAAGAATGCTTAACTGTCTCCATGTCTCCTTCTACTAGCTTCATCCTCTCTTTTTTTTCTCTCTCTCTTCAGAGCACACTCAAGCAAATCTGCAGTCTGCGGCTACCATTCCACTCATACAGTATAAGAAGGAATCAGTAAGGCAAACTAAACAAGGATATGCATTTTGAGCCTCAAGAGCAGGGTCAGTCCACCTAGGCATTCTACTTGTATGTTTTATGTGAGTGAAGCTATTACATTAGCAGTTTTTCTTAGTAGTTCTCAGCTTGCTAATAAAACTGACTGTTGTAGCCTTGTGCCCCCCCCCTGCTAGTACAGTAATCCTAACTGTCCGATAGACAGTATACATTTAATTCACATCCCTGTGACTAAATTAACCATAAAGCAGCCCTCTCAGTGCTTTCTGCCTTAGTTTGTATCACTTGGAGGCCCACCTGTTTATTTGCATCTCTATACATTCCCCTTCATTGCTAATGTATCTCCCTACTCTAATCTGTGCACAAACTGGTTACTAATCAGCAAGTCAATGTAAAGACATACTCCCAACCTTAATAAACTTTGCTGTCTCTTCTCCCCTTCACTTTACAGATAGTTTGAATTATTACTTACCCCCTCTGAGGCCTTCACTGATTTCCACTGATTGCCTCTCTGGTTTCTTTGCATTCCACCTGGTTTACACCCCTTGTGCTATCTCCCTCCCCCAATACAAAGTCTATATTAGAATCCTGCTGAGCATGGAGTCATCTTTAAATTTCTAGTCTCCCACCAGGACACAAGTGCTCTTCAGCAATTACATTCTGCTTGCCGGTAAGCCATTAGACCTCTGGAATTTGTTTTAAAAGTGTTCAGATTTGTAAAGTAATACTTACTTTTTTATCTTATCTTGGTTGGCTCTGCCCCGCTCCGTTTGTCCTCGCTAATGCTTGGGCTCTCTCCGCTCCCCTGCCCCCTATTCCCTCCTGCTCCCACTACCTCTACATTTATAGTAATCACAGCCACACCCACAGCTCACCCTCACATCACCTCCACCAATCACAGCTCCTCAAGTCATATCACATTATACCACACCAACTTGCTCCACACAAAATACTCCCAATCACTCTCATTCCCACTAGGCATTTTTTACATCACCCACACTACTTCCCCATCCACATATAGTGCAACCCTATAATTCCTATTCAGACCCCCCACCTAGAAACAACTTAAACTTTATAACCATGACTATCACACAACTAAGTCTAGTCTGTCTTCTCATAATTCTTTACAACACCACAAGCTATCTCTCTAGCAATATCCCTAAACTTAGTAGCACAACACTGCATTATGCACTCTCGTATACAGACACCTCACATTATAATAATATCTACCCACAGTTATTCAAGAACTACATAATGGACCAATTCAGAACTAAACACATATGCTCTCATTCCTACTCCAAAAAAACACAATACTTTCTCTCACACCTCACCAAACTCCAACATCTGTATAACCATTTTAACTCCAGGCTCACCATAAGTGGGGATATCCACCCCAACCCAGGCCCAAATCCATCCTGTCCAACACAAACTGCTCCAACATAAATGTCAGAACATAACACCCCCACTTTCTTCATCCCTGGTCAAATCAACAACAGCAGCAAAACCAACCATCTTTTAATGCTAAATATTAATATTAGAAGTATCAAAAATAAAATACCTGAACTCCAGGCCACAATAGCATACTACTCCCCAGACACAGTTGCTTTAACAGAAACCTGGCTAAATAAAAACATAGCTAACTCAGACGTTCTCCCTACCGGCTACAATATCATTAGACAAGACAGACCACTTCATAAAGGGGGTGGAACTTCCTTACTCTACAAGTCCAACTTAACTGTCCGTCAATTACCAAACTCCTACCCCTCCCCCAATAATTGGGACATACTTATCTCACAACTTCAACTTCACCCTAAAAAGGTCATCACCACAATTGTGATCTATATTCCACCTGGTAATACACCTGCTAGCCTTGAAGACTTCTTATCCTGGTGTTCTTCCACATACTCACAAGAAATACTTATTCTGGGGGACTTCAACCTAGATTGGTTCACCTGTATATCAGAACCACCAAGTAATCTAATAAATCTCCATGGCTACAAGCAGCTAGTTGAAATTCCAACTAGATGTGTTAAAAAATCTAAAACGGAATCCATCCTTGACTGGGTCCTAACTAACAACCCCACATTGTACCCTCACACAGGCAGTCTCCCAGACACCTTAAGTGACCACAACATATTATACTTTATACGTAGTAGAACAAGCATATGCAAAACCACTAACTATATATCCACTAGAAACACAAAAAAATTCTCTCCTGAGTCCTCAACACTTTACTCTGTAACTGTGACTGGACCCCTCTAAAAACCCTCCCACTTGACCAGGCTGTAGCATATTTCAACAAAACATTTCTACAATACCTACACACTGTTGCTCCATTGCGCAAAATCAAGGTTAGAACCTCTACAAACCCCTGGCTCAGTAAAGAAACCAAACAAATCCTCAAGTCCAAAGACACTGCCTGGCTTTACTATAAAAAAAACAAAGAAACACAAAGCCTAACTAAGTACCAAGAACTGCGGAACCGTGCAAAAAAATGTATTAGGCAGGACAAAAAAATCCTACTACACAACATTACAAACTAAATACCAACACAACCCGCAAAAATTTTGGAAAAATGTAAACCAGCTACTAAAATCCACCCAAAAGGCTACCCCCAAACCAACCACCCCTGACACTAAAGTAACCATCGAAACACACTTCAACTCCCACTTTGTGAACTCAATTCTATCCTTAGTATCACAAGACAGTTCCTTCCTCACTATCCCCCCCAACACAAATAACACTAATACAAGCTTTACCCTCAAAATAGTTTCCACCACTTCAATCAAAAGCATGCTCTCCAAACTAAAAACCTCATCGACAGCAGCCGACCTACTCCCCAGCTATTTCTTGAAATTCACAGCAGATGCTATTGCTATCCCAGTCTCCACTCTCATAAACAGATCAATTGTTGAAAACTATGTGCCCAAACTCTGGAAAATATCCTATGTTACACCCATACATAAAGGCGGGACCTCCACTGAACTTAATAACTACAGACCCATTGCTTTACTCTCCCCCC